>NW_012109119.1:706982-725650 GCF_000951045.1 Mandrillus leucophaeus
TTTCAAGACTATATATTCTGTTCAAACACACTTAAAACATTAATTGAAAAATCAAACATTTATTGGATTATATGTTGGAAAGAAAAGCTTATAGACTTCTCAAATACTCCTGCATCCTACACCACAGCCCCATAAAAAAAAAAAAAAAAAGAAAATGAAATGACACATCTGACTTAATACATTAACAGTAGATATTGATAATGTGTACAGAAAGAAGAAAACCTCAAACATCTGGAAATTGCTTTAAAAGTAAGCTTTGCATTGAGTTTATACATTTCTCCAGTTTGCATTGAGTTTATATATTTCTACAATTATAGAATATTTAGAAACAATAATGAGAAAAATCCCCTATCAAATTCTGAGATGTGACCAAACCTTATTAAGAAAACTCACATTTAAGCCAGCAATAGTGTGTTGAAAAATAGGAAAAAAAAATTCACACTTAGTTTAAAAAAATCAGTATACTAAAGAATATCAGTATACAAAATATTCAACCTAAAAAGAAAAATGAACCACATACACATACAAAATAAAATAAAAGCTGAAGGATTATGTAAAATTACAGAACATGTTATATGTGAAAAAAATAAAATAGGTAAGCAACTAAACAGTCTAACTAAAAAAATTATTTAAAATTAGAAGCCAAACAGGCTATACTCACCTCACAAACAGAATTTTATTGTTGTAAAATAAATCACTCTGTACAATTCTCTGTTAATAAATTCGAAAATATGGAGGAAAGTAACAGTTCTTGGAAAACAATTTTTTGTTTTCAATTAGTGCTAGAGTGAAGACCAGAAACTTGGAACAATATGAGAAAGTTATTAAAGAACTATTCCTCAAAAAACTCCAGAGTTCCTGAAAAACAAAATGCAGAAAGACTAAAGAACCAGTCCAGGTTAATAGAGACCAAGGAGATCAAAACAAACTGTAATATGTGATTATGGAACAGCTTGGATGAAGGCAGAGGGGAAGATTGTTATAAAGCACATTACTGGGACAACTGATAAAATCTGACTATGGGTCGTATATTAGATAATAGTATTGTATGAATGTTAAATTTCCTAAATTTGATAATTGAACTATGGTTATGTAAGAGAAAGTTATAGTTCTTGTTCTTAGGGGGCACACATTTAAATATTTAAGAGTAAAGGTTCATGATGTCTGTACTGAGTCTTAAATGGTTCAGCAAAACTAAAAAATAACAAACTGTGTGTGTGCATGCCAAGAGAATATGAATACATATATGCACATACACAGGGGGAAAAGTTTGTAAAACAAATGTGGAAAAATGTTAATAACTGGCCATTTAAATAAATATGGAAGTTCATTATATTATTTTTGCAAATTTTAAATTTGGATTGTTCTCAAAAAAGCTATTAAAAATAAAAGTGCATCAGGCAAGATTATTTCAAAACAGGACCTTTCAAGCCTTAAGGAAGCATGTAACTCTCAAATTAAATTATCTAGAGATTACAGGAAAAAAATTCCAATTCTTTTTACAAACCTATTATAATCCTTCTATAAAATTTGACAATGACAGCACTAAAAAAATAAAACCACAGTCCAAACATACTCATTAATACAGACGCAAAAACACAAGTAAAATATATATTACAAATCACCAAACAGGGTTCATTTTAGGAACATAACAATGAGCCAACATTAGGCAGCTGACTAATATAAGTCATCTTTGTAAAAGTTTAAAAAAATTCATATGATCATCTCATCATATTCTAAAAGAGATTTGATAAAATGTATTCCTTAATACTTACTTCAAGCCAAAGAGGAAAAACCTCAGTACTAGAACAATTCCCAGGAAAGAAAAAAGAACAAGGAAACCAACTCTTATCCCTGTAACTTAGCAATGTCTAGAAATAAGTTATTGAGATAAGCCAAGGCTAACAAAAAGAGGCATAAAATTATAAGATCAAATTATTATTTGCAGTTAATGACTACATGATGGCAAACTCAAAACCTGAAATGATAGGGAAAAAATACTCAATAAGATTATCTGACTATAGAAAATTATATATGAAAATGATTAACAGTAATCACTTAAAAAGTTAAGAGAAAACAAATAAAAGTATATTTAAATAAATAACAAGAAATAGAACCTTTTTAAGAGGGCTTCAGAATAAAACACACTTTTTTTTCTTGGATAGGAAGATTCAAAATTGTGAAGATGGTTATCCTCCCTTTATTAATCTATAAATTCAATATAATCACAACTGGACCTTTTTGTTCCCAGACCTTGATTAAATAATTTCAAAATACATATGAATAAATGTGAATAGCCAAAACAATCCTAAAATCATGAGCATCTGCAATACCTGATACTTAAACTGTAATTTCAAAATTACAGTATTTAAGAGGCAATACTAATGCAGGAATAAACTGATGAGTGAAACAGAACTGAGAATCCAGAAAGAGCTCTCTGGGAACAGAGATTCAATAATGGGTGTCTGAAAGCTGATCTTTTCCACTTCTGCCCTCCAGTGGTGGGTAGCTGAATCCCTACAACATCACACCTTAAAATAAATACCAAGAGATTAAAAGACTGAAGTGTGAAGTATTAATAATAAAATGATACCAGTAGATGTAGGCAAATATTTCTGTAATCTTACAGTAGGAAAGGACTTTTTAAGGATGACAAGACTGACTTCAAAGGAATAAGGAAAAGTGACTCCAGAGAAAAAAACTTCTACACTATAAAATAAAGCTCATTAATCTGAAAAGCAAACGTCTTTTAAGTATCCGCAATATATACATAAAAGTTAATATTACTACAATATACAAACAGCTATTTTAGAAGACAATAAAGATGAACACTTTAAAGGAAAAGAAATGGGCAATGAATGTGAACAGGCAATTAAATAAACAAAAGAATATAAATGGCTAATAAATATATGGAGCAATGATCAATCCTGCTAGCTACTAAACACAAATTTTTTATACATTACCTTATCAAAGATTAAAAAATTGTAACACCCAATATTATCAAAGGAATAAAAAAAAAACCTCTCATAAGTAGGAGAGTAAACTAGTATCTTTCTGAAGGGTATGTAGGATATACACTGATTTTAAATGCTGACTTCTGCTAAGATTTGAATGTCACCTCCAAAACTCATGTTGAAATTGAATTGCCATTGTGACAGTAATAACCAGTGAGTCCATAAAAAGTAACTGGGTGATGAAATCATGAGCCCTTATCTTAGGAGTGAGTTCCTGGTAAAATGAAGTCTGGCCCCATCTTGCCCTTGTTTGCTCTTGTGCTCTCTTGCATTCCACCACAGGATGATAGAGCAAGAAGGCCCTCACCAGATGCAGCCCCTCAATCTTAGACTTACACCAGCCTCCAGAACCGAGAGCTATATAAACTTCTATTATTAATAAATTACCCAGTCTGTGATCTTCTGTGATAGCAACACAAAAATGGACTAAGACAACTAACTTCCAACCAAATGGATCTGTATATTCACTTTTGAAATGTACTTCTGTTCCAAACACTTTAATATATGTTAAATATATATTAACTATACAAAAAAAATACTAAAAAAGACCAAGCCACTGAACTCTTTAAATACAAAGCAGTTTGTTAAGCTACAACTGTGAGCCTTCTGGGCTCAAGCAACAGAGATGGCCAAAAGTCTACATCCTGTAGGGATAGTAACAGGCACTAAAAAGGTACCCATGCACGGCTGGGATAGAACCTCAGGCTCACTGCTTCAAACCAATACCTAAGGTGGAGAGGCTCTTCCAACCTATGAAAGGAGCCAGAAAAAGCTACTACTAACCACTGCATGGGGCTATGGTTTAGATGAAACTATGTGTCCAGTGAGAAGAAATATAGATCTTAGTTTGTGTCTTATTCTTGGAAAGAGAAGCCTCATCCTGATGTTACCAAGAATCAAGGGAATCAGACCTCCAATATAAAGATGTGGTTTTAGATGGAGATGTAGGTGCATGTAAA
Organism: Mandrillus leucophaeus; assembly: GCF_000951045.1. Classification (NCBI taxonomy): domain Eukaryota; kingdom Metazoa; phylum Chordata; class Mammalia; order Primates; family Cercopithecidae; genus Mandrillus; species Mandrillus leucophaeus. The sequence goes on from NW_012109119.1 coordinate 710,956, forward strand.
ACCACTGGATAAGAAGAGTGAAAAAGAAAACAAAACAAAGAACTTTCCAGTCAACAGGAGACTGCAAAAGCAAACTCAGAACACACGAAGAAAACTAAACTAAGATGAACAGCCAATAAAATCAACAACTGTAATTCATTCTAGAAGAAAAAATGACAATCTGAAAATAATTTCAAATGTTAAAAGGAAGCCACAATAGCCACTAAGGGGAGAAAAATTAAAAACAGGCAGAAATCAAACCAGAATAGGTGGCTGCTAGAGAGACAGCCTGAATATTTTTTTAAAATTCACTGAGAAATAAAAACTGAAGCCACATAAACTCTAGCTGGACAAAGTCAAAGTGTGAATTAGTAAATTAGAAAATGATACTGAGGATCCAGCTAGAACATAATACAGAGACTAAGAAGGAATATTGGAAAACAAATATTCAAAGATATGAAGGCTAAGGAATTTTCTAGAAACAAAGAAAGGTATGAGTCTTCCCATCAACAATGTATTTCAAAGAGGAGCTATAGATATAACAACATAGTTAAGCATAATTTAGAAATGTGTTTAGAATACCAAGTATGGCAAAACAAACATTAACACGTCACACTTACAATATGCAAGGCTCTGTTCTAAGTGCTTTAAAACTTAATCCTCATTACAACCCTATGACACAGATACAATTTTATCTCCATTTTGAACTTGCCCAAGGTCACACAGTAAGTAGTGGTGAAATAAAGAAATGCAATCTTTTAAAAAACTACCAGAAAAAAAAAAATTACATACAGAAGCATAACAATTAGGCACAGACCAGACTTCTCAGAGATTCAAGTTTGCCAAGTTTCACAAGACAATGAAATAACATACTGAGGGTGCTGATGGGAGGAACCCTATCAACCAAGAATTCTCTATCCAGCTGAAAAACAAAGTAATGCATAAAACATACTTTCACACAAAAACTAAGGACATTTACAAGCCAACCTTACTAAAAGGATTACTAAAGGATGTACTTCAGCAAGAAGAAAAGTGGACTCAGAGAAGATGCAAGGAACAATAAGTACAGAAACTGGTAAAAATACTGGCTAATTAAACAATTTATTGAGTATAAAAAGGAAAATGAAACGCTTTTATGCTAAAAAAAGAAGTGGAAATTAAATTGTAAGCAATTATACAGAGGATGGAGAAATGTTCAGTTTAATCAAATGTTAGCTCATAAAAAAAAATCACCAAATACAGAAACAAACTACCATAAGTACAACTTCCTAAGGACTTCTGATATTGGAATTAGCAAATATTTAAGATATTATATCTATGGACAAAATGCCCGACAAGGTATTTTTTTGAAAACTAATGAAAAATAAGAAACTATAAAAAAATTATCATGCAGACCGAGAAAGAAATATTACTTTCAGAAATAAAAACAATTGGCTGGGAGAGGGTGAGTGTTGAAAAAGTACCTATTGGGTACAACCTTCACTATCTGGGTGATGGGTACACTAGAAGCCCAACCTCCACCATTATACATGCAATATCCATGTAACAAGCATATGCACACCTCTGAATCTAAAAAAATAAATTTTAAAATGTTGATATTAAAAACTCAAAGGGTGAGTTACATAGATTAGATACAAATGAAGTAAACTAGGCAACTGAGTTGAAGAAATAAAATAATAAAGTTGCCATTTGGGAAGTGCTCAATAAAAAAGTAAATACATAAAAGTATGTTCACTTCAAAAAACCTACAAAGGCCAAGGGAAAGGGGAAGACAAAAAAGAAAATCAAATTCTCCAACAACAGTAACATAAATGGCCCATAAAAGTAGGCTCTAAGAATTTAAGACCTGCACATTAGTGTGCCCTTGAAGCCCAGGAACTTTTTTTTTTTTCTGAGATGGAGTCTCCCTGTCACCCAGGCTGGGGTGGAATGGCACCATCTTGGCTTACTGCAACCTCCACCTCCCAGGTTCAAGCAATTCTCCTGCCTCGGCCTCCTGAGTAGCTGGGACTACAGGTGTGCACCACCACATTCGGCTAATTTTTAAGACTTTTATTAGAGATCGGGTTTCGCCATGTTGGCCAGGCTAGTCTTGAGCTCCTGATTTGCCCACCTAAGCCTCCCTGGGATTACAGGCATGAGTCACCACACCCAGCCAAAACCCAGGAACTATTAACTTATCTCTCTATTCATGTCAATTCCCTGCAACATGGCTAAGCTAGTAGTAAAGTTTAACATTTATTGCACTACGAGAATCAGAAAACATCAGCAAAATGATAGTGCCTAAGTAGCAGAGCTTACTTTTGTTTAACAAATACTCTTCTGTTATCTCATATTTTATATATTTATGATTTATATTTAAATCACAGCAATCTTTACATCCTCACATCTTTAAAGGTAGAAGGGTTTTGTTTTATTTGTTTGAGGCACAGTGTTGCTCTGTCACCCAGGTTATAGTGCAGTGGCACGATCACAACTCAAAATTATAGCCTGGAGCTCCTGGGCTCAGGTGATCCTCTCACCTTAGCCTCCCAAGTAGCTGGGAGTATAGGTGTGCCACTACGTCCAGCTAATTTTAAAATATTTTTTTGTAGAGACAAGGTATCACTATGCTGCCCTGGCTGGTCTCAAACTCCTGGGCTTGAGCAATCCTCCCGCCTCGGCTTCCCAAAATGCTGGGATTACAGGCTTGAGCCACCATGCCTGGCCAAAAGTTTTCTATTAGTTTGCGGTTCTAGAAAGTCCCTACAATTTCCCTCAGCACTAAAAATATTTTCACAGACTTCTATGTTTAAATACTCCTCTAATAATACTCAGTCCTGTAGATTAGCCAGTTAAATCAACAAATACTCTTGTTTCTCCCATAATACAGATCATCTATAAAACAGGAAGATTTACATAGAGGAAATCTTTTATAAGAAACAAAAACAAATTACATATACACATTTTGTAAACTTGGTTTCTGCTACTATAAACATTCAGATAACACGTTTTATCTATTAAATAATGAATATCAATTACTCTGAAGAAAATATAACCTATCTTTATCACCTGTTCCTTAAAAAATTAAGTATAAGATACTGTAGGCAGTATTTCTGATAAGAAACTGAATATAGAATTTAAAATATATCATCATCCTAGCAGTCAAATAGAGGTACCAACAGTCTAACAATGTGTATTCCCCTCCCCCTAAATTTCCAGTCTGCTTATTAAAGGACTTTACTGACTTTACACCTATATGTGATTTATCACTCTTCTTGGGGCACTTTAACTGAATGCCCCTAAAATCTCAGTAACAATCCTGATCTAATCAGAAAGCCTTTGACCTATAAAATCAAGGTATGATTTTCTTTGGAAGCTGCGATTTCTCATTGAGCTCCATTTTCTGGCTAAAAAGTGAAAGACGCAGCCCACTGAATCTGACAGCACCTAAAATAGGATTCTTCCCCTCCTACTTGGAGCCGAGGGGGATAGTGCCATTTAATCCTCTGGAAGATTTATCTGAAAAATAATCCCAAGGTGATATGGGTTTCCTACTCTGTACTGGTTCCAATCTGAAGATGTTAAAACAAACCAAAGAGAACACATGATTATCGTTCAGCTTCAAAATTCCTACACACTGTTCCAGAAAGAAAGTATCTTAAGGGTATTAAAGCTCATCAGAAAACGAGGCTATCCTTTGTGCTTCACTGACATATGCCTAAAATTCAAAATTCAGTACTAAAAGTTTTAAATATTTTACCTATGTTTTACAACATCTTTGTCTTTTATTCCTTCCCTCTAGGTTTTATTCTCTCTTAAAACAGCCTCCAAGTTTTATTCTGATGCCCACAAACTCAGTATCCTTGAATTTTTAATGTCCCTTTCTAATCCTGCTCTTATCACTTTGCCCCTCCTCAGCCTGAGCAATCTCTTCCTCTATATCTCCTTTCTTGCTTTTAATTCTTCCTCATTCTTGGACTTAGTAGGGGATTAAGAAGGTAGACTCTAGGCAAGCCAGATGCAAAGGTAAACATATCTCAGTAAACTCATGCAAGTCTGAGTTTAAGACTTAACTGGTATTTACGGGAAGCTGAGAGGCTGCTGAACAATTCACAGTGAAACGCACCACTAGGAGTAAGGGCTAATGGTACACATTCTTTTGAGTTACACTAGTAAGGAGTCTGGTTCTTGGTTTAAATTGGGATGCAGTCTCTCAATTACTTAGTACTTTTTCCCAGTCAGACAAGAATTGTTATTTAAGTTGTAAAAGAAAGCTAACTTAATCATAGCTATCTCATGAGGCATACAATACACATGTAAGTGAAAAATCACTAATAAAGTTACCTGTATTCCATTTATATAAAATATCTAAACTAGACAAATCTATAGACACAAAGTAGATTAATGGTTGATAAGGGCTGAGAGACTGGTGAATGGGGGGTGACTGCTAATGAGTACAGGGTATCTTTTGGAGGTGATGAAAACGTTCTAAAATTAAATTGTGTTAATGGTTGCATAAGTCTGAATATACTAAAGACTACTGAACTGTAAACTTTAAATGGATGAATGTTATGCTATGTGAATTATAAAGCAATTTTAAAAGATTACTATGATTGTATGGTTTTTTAATCAATATTTTACATAAAAAGGTTAAAAAACGTAACTATGGATTATATATAGCAGCATAAAAAATACTCATGCTGTAGTAAATTTTTTTCCAAAGGTTAAAAAAGTTATCTGAAAATTTCTCAGCCGACAAATATTTCACCTTATAGCCTTGAATATTTACTTCACTTTTTCGGTTAAATATTTACTTACCCTCCTTCAACAATAAACTTCACCCAAATGAATTCTAATGCAAATGAACTGTAACTGAGTTCAACGTGCCCCAAATTAAGACAACACAAAATTTCAAAAAGCAAACCAAAATCAACCAACTGAACCAACTAAAGTAAACTGGGTAAAGCTCTTCTATGCTAAAGACCAATTTTTTAACCCCAAAATTATTCAAAAAATAATTAGTCTTTGCTAAATCAGTTAAAATATAAAAGTACTCAAACCATACTCTGCACAGATACTGGCAGCAATTTCAATCTCACAAAGTGCAAGTGAACACACCTTGTCACTTCTGATGTTCTTCATAGGTTTCCTGATTTTTTATTTAATGTATCAACATCTTCTAGTTGTGCTGTGATCTGAAGTACATAATCCGTAAACAGTCTTCTTAAATTTCTATAAAGGCATGTATTACACAAGTTTTTAAAAGTAAACTTTGTAAGTATATAGTTGCTAGAAAAATATCTAAGCTAAATTTAGTTGGAGGGCTCTAGTGACTATAAAAATTAGATACTGACCTATTTTCACTACAATTATAGTACAAGCAAAATACTAAAAAGACTTACACGGCATAGAACTATTTAGTTTTTAAAGTTTTTAAGAATGCTTTAGCATTTACAATCTCAATTTGCCTCATCTGTTAACTAATTCAGATTTATCAGTTTTGAACAACTTGTCTTACTAGTTACGGATAACCTGTCTTACTAGTTTTGGATAACTTGTCTTATTCAAGTTATCCAAAACTGAAGAGGATTCAATTCCTAGTTTGCTACTTTTAAATTCCTGCATAGTTGAGGATTTGGACTCAGTCTAACGGAGAAAACAATAACTGACTTCCTGACCCAATCTAACCTTTTTTCTCTCGCTTAAAACTAATAAACAAAACCCCTCACATAGAGCATTTACAAATGTTTGCTGGTAACCTTATATACTTAAGTTGAAAGAAAGGAAAAATATAACTTATTAAACATTTAAGATGGTAAAACATTCATTTATATACAAATACATGGGGATTCTAAATATTTTACATATATGAAATGTCCCTGCTGGAAAAAATGACCAAAAGTATTTGCCTCTAACAGACTTCTGTTGATATAATCTAACATTTTTCAAAATAGAGTCACTCACTGAGTTCATGAATTGTGACATGAGATGTTTTTTGTGTAGGAAGATAGATGCTGAGGAAAGTAAGAGAGAAAAAAACCTTTTCAAATGAAAGTCTATTTAATAGCTTAAAAAATGTGTAACCACCTACCTCCTATACTTGAATAGCCACACCCCAAATCACATGGCCCAAAATGAACTTCTCAACTCTCGCCACTTCTTAGTTTCACGTCTCAGGAAACAGATCTATCCTTAGTCATAAGCTCAAAGAATCCTCTATTTCCCTTATCACAGCACTTACCTGGTGAATTATCCCTCACTTTAGATTTTAAGATCCAGGAGGAAGAAAGAGATCATGTCTTTTTTGTTCATATTTAGCACATAACACTTGACGAATACATGAGACAAATGAATAACAGCCATTATACCTTGGCTTCTCCCTTGTCAACACTGATTATCATCTATGTAGGAAAAGGTATTTTCAGAGAAGCTGGCCTAACAAACTGTATCCTACCATTTTCCATCTATAGAATACATGGTTGTCTTTTATCCCTACAAAAATATCATAATGGATTTCTAAAAAGAAAATATTGGACCCTAAAAGAAATCTATGGCTTAATCAAAACTTGATTTTCACACTACTGTTCATCAATGACTTTAAAAAGTTTATCGACATCATTAGAGACACACTCCCATTATTGAAAAATGCCACATAACGAAGGGAACAAAAGAGAAAAAACGTAGTTATGACATATTTTCTTTCCCTGAGCTATTTATTTATTCATCTGCTCATTCATTCAACATTCATGGATGGATGTTTTCTAAACTTTTCTCTATGCAAGAAGCCAAGTATAAAGTAATTCAGACACAAATTTCTGGGAGCTGGGAAATCCATTTTCAATGTATTCTAGCCAAAAATATCTCTAGCTTAATCTTGGAGTTTTACCACATAAAACAAGTAATACTATTTACACTTACAGAGCTACTTATTTTACTGACTGCAGCAAACCAAAAAAGATCACACTAGAGGGCTGACTAGCTGAAACACCTGCTTACTGTATCAAGAAGCATTTATACAGAAAGAGAAAATGAAGATGGCAGATACAGACTAACAGGGTAAGCTGTGGGTTGACCACAAAACAAAAGCTGCCACTTCTAAGATTGGCCCTTTGGCATCCAAAAGGGCCGTACAGGCTCTCAGAAAGGATAATACCCTACTGCTTTACAAAAAATGAAAATTTTATTTACTATCTACTTAACATTCTGAGGCATGATGGTATACTGCAAAGATGTTTTTCTAAAGCCTGGTAAGTTACGAGATTGTGTTTGGAAAACAAAAACAAAAAAATATATAACCATACCTTATCTTTTATCATTCACATTTTCATTTCTGAATTTTGGTAATAAAGGTAAGCACACTTCATCTTTATACACACAGTACCAAATTTGATGTGATCCTACCAGTCACGCTAAAGAAAAAGGTAGTACTAAGAATCCAAGACATTCAAAGTTGGCAATGAATTATATTCTTATTCTTTGAAACGGTACAATATACAATTATTAAATAACATATTCTTTAAAATAATTAAGCCACCTAAAGTATAATTAAAAAAAGAATGTTTACTTACATCCCTGCCTGAGGTGGTCATATCATAGATGAATACAAAACACCAGCCTAAATTTAAAGTGAATTATACATGACCCATGCTTTCTCATAGTCTGTTATATTTCCAGCTCACATTCAATTTTCTGTCATGTGTTCATCAGAAAATGAACAGGGAGACTACAAAAATTTAACAGTCATATATTGATTATCTCTTTAAAATGAATGAAACAAGACCTGTTTTTAAGGAATTTATTTTCAATAAACACTGAAGTTTCCATTTATAGTATAATCTCTACTGTAAACTTAGGTAGCTTGTGTTTAAGACTATCTTCTTAGACTCACTATTTCATTTGAATAAAGGATCAGTGAAATAATTTATATCAGTGGGTTGCAAAGTAGTAAACATGAATAAATTTTAAGTCGTTAAGAAAAAAGTGTGTATGGCTTGTAGAACTAATTGTATTACGGCCATATCATATACTTTTTTAATATTAAAAAATGTAATAGCTCTTCTTGGGGAAAATTTTTAAAGGGAGCTAACATGATAACATACTTTTCAAACTTAGTGTACATTGCCACCTCAAATCCCAACTCAATCACAAGATTCACTCTCTGGGTACAATGGAACAATAGTCATATCCTTCATGTACAAAGATTTTCTGACCCATCCCAATGGCCAAGAGACTTAATTTCAGCAGTAGCAATGAAACTGCATGGATCAACCAATTACATTTGAAAAGTCCAAGGACATGTATTAAGGCTTCTGTTACTAGCTCTGAAACTCTTGGCAAATAACTGCTCTGTTTCAATTTCCTCATCTGCTAAGATATAGGTAGTAACAGCATCTAGCTCATAGGGCTGCTGTGAAGATTTAATGAGATAATAATTGAAAATTTATTATAATAGTCCCTGGCACATAAGTGCTCAATAATGATAGTTATCATTGTTAGTTGCTAATGTCAACGTTAGGAAAACATAAGAGACACACAAAGAATCAAGAGGTCTCATTAGCATTGTTCTCCAACAAATGGATCTAAGCAGGCACTGACTGATTATACGAAATTATCCATTTAAAAAGCCAATAAATTTTACTATGTATTTTCTTTTTTTTTTTTTTCTTTTTTTGAGATGGTGTCTTGCTCTGTTGCCAGGCTAGAATGCAGTGATGCGATCTCGGCTCACTGCAACCTGTGCCTCCCGGGTTCAAGCAATTCCCCTGCCTCAGCCTCCTGGGTAGCCAGGACTACAGGCGCATGGCCACCATGCCCATGCCACCATGCCAGGATGGTCTCGATTTCCTGACCTTGTGATTCACCTGCCTTGGCCTCGCAAAGTGCTGGGATTACAGGCGTGAGCCACCACACCCGGCTTGTATTTTCCAAACGCTGAAAATAGTCTAGCATTTTGATAAGCTTGAAAGTCTAGTTTAGAGGTTTATTTGAACACAGAGTATGCATATTATTAGATACTTGTTGGATTCAAATTAGGTCAGCTGATAGTTATCTCTCTTTAACACATCATCTAATTCCTGTGATTCCAAAATTCCTCTCTGGTTAAAAGGACACAAAGTTCACGATAATATTTGCAAATATAAAATACTCTGAAAAGAGATATGTGATTATAAATGTCCTGTTAATCCTCAAAGCCAAAATGGAGGAAGTTAAAATGATGCCTGCAGGTCCAGAATCAGTCACCCTAGTCTTCTACATCAATATAAGAACACTGCCACACTTCAGATTTGTATTATCTTCACACTTAAATATCCAGGTTCGGAAAAAATAACACACAGGAAGCGAGTCAGAAACGTCTGCTACAATAAAGCTTGTAACTACTCCTACTACCTCCTCCTACAACAATCACTTCCACTCCAGATAGATTTTGCTTAATATTTACCAAATATCTGAATGTCTACTATCCATAAAGCACTGTGATAGCCGCTAGCCTTTGGGTAAAGTAAAAATTTATTTTTCCCTTTAGAATTAACTAAATGCAGTTATAATTTAAACACAAAATACCTAAAGTTAAAACATATGACAGAAATAATACACAGACATTGCTTTAAGTACAGAGAAAGGAGAGATTAAACACTCTGGGGGTCAGAGACGACTTTGTGGAAGAAGAAATATTAGAAATGAGCTTTGCTTAAAGAGAAAACCAAAGCTGGAGAAAGAAAGAAAAGAATTCCAGATTGCACATTAGCAAGAACAAAGATCCATGGAGAGAAAAGAGTGTGTTCCAGAGATAGCAAGTGTATTAGTTTGGTTAAAACAGATTAGTCTTGAGGTCCAATCATGGAAAGTGTCAAAAGCCAAACCAAAAATTCTGAACTTTATTCCAGAGGTAAAAGGGAGTCACTGAAGTATACTGAGAGAAACAATATAATGAAAAACCATATTTTAGAAAGAATGTTGATGGTTAATGGAATGGGGGAGGAGATGCAGCACAAGATGGTAGCAGGAAAGAGACCAGTTGGAATGCTAATATCTTGGTTTGGGTCTGCAGTAGTAAGACCTGCATTATTCCAAGACAATTTTTCAAACTTAACCTAGGACTCACATATAAAGCCTTAATGCCTTTTATAAAGACTCCATTTTAAAAAAATGGTAATAACTGAGTTAATCAGAATGATTTAGTTTCCTTACTCTCTTGTATCCTTTCCTGTAGCAATATCTTCCTGCTCATTTCTCACCATAAACTGTAACTCCCCTTTAAGATACCAACCCTTGTCCTTCCTTACTGATCATTCTAGCCTGAACATTCACCTTTGCTTTATTACTGTTACTCTTTATCCGCAATTTAACCATCTATTCCCACCTAATCATTAACTCCAAACCCTTGATGTCTTGCCAGCTTTGCAGAGCCAAATAAAGCTACTCATACTCAACTTTCTCTTTCTTCTATTACCTCTTAACTTTTAGTCTATTCAAATGCAAGTGCTCTAAATTCCCAGAGTTTACAATGTCTTCTAAATTTTCTACTCAATCTCTAGTTTGGCTTCCAGGCTCACTGCAAAAGCTATACTGAAAGACAACCCTCTCATACTAAGCAAGTCTCTATACTCCTAAGTATCTCAAGATTTCATATACTCAATAATAACAGCTACCATTTATTTGGCACTTTCTTCATGGTAGAAAATATCTCAAGTGATTTATATAATTATTTTTTAAATCTTCAAGATAACCTTACAACAAAAGTATTTCCATTTGACATAAAAAACAAACAAACAAAAAAAAACAGGTTTAAAGAAATCAAGTAGCTTACCCAGGAACACCTGGCTAGGAAGTAGGAGAACAGGGACTCAAACTCTGTCCTAACTTTCAAAGGTTAGTTTTATCACCATGTCCACCACGGGGCCCTTCAATGTGGCTCTACTGATTACATCTGTTCAGAAACATTTCCCTAGATCCTTCATTAAGGATATCAACCACTGGAGAATTAACATGGATTCCATTCCTTAATCTAAACAATGGTAGTTGAAGACATAAAATGTTTAGCTTCGTTAACTTCTGAAAAACTTTGGGAATGAGAAAATGAACTTAATTTCTTAAATCTCTTCTGAATGTTTTAGAAGAAAACATTAAAGTCTTGCACTGGAAGACTTTACATAAACTTACATGGACTTGCTTAACTCTAGGAATCTATGAATCGTGTTAATGTTTAGCTTTTGAAATTTTGGTTCCTGGTAACAAGGAGGTTCATCTAATTGTGAAAAATCCACTCAGCAATATCTTGAAAAATACTTTTATATCTACCCAGATCTGATCCTGGCATGTTATTTAGGTTCTCTGACCCTGTATTTCCTTATTTATAAAATGAAGATAACATCATATATTTTAGAGGGTTATGGAAAAAAAATTAAAGCCTAACACAAATAAATGACCAAGAAAGTATGGCTTTCATTACTTTCCTCTGTATCTAAAAGTAGTTTAGTCTCAAAAGATTTTAATTCTAAATCTTACCAGCCACAAAAACTAATCGTGTTTAATCCAGATCTTAAATACGGATACTACATACACTTGGTCAATGGATTCTAAATGAACATATTAAGAATTATAAAAACCAAAGATCCCTCCTTTATCACACATTTACTCAAGGAAAGCTTAAAACATCTCTAATATTATAAAAACAGTATCAGAGTCTAGTTTATTGATACACATTAAAAGCCTGTACCTTTCCTCAGTTTCTTACAAAAATTATAAAGTCTATTACATTTCAGATAAAGGTATATAGAAACTTGCCTTTCTCAATTGTTTACTTTCTGTAGCTCTGACCTGCCACAGCAAAAGAAAAGCCAGGTTACGAGATTATCTAGGTAGTACATGGATAGCTAGGACATTCAAAGGTCAAAATCATCAAAGAATATATTCTGGAGACTCAGAATGAAGTATAAAATTGTTATGTAATATGGAGAACATAAGACATTAGAAAGAGTGAAGAGTAAAGAATATAATCTTTTGATTTTGATATAGGTTAACTCAAGTTTATTTCATATATGAATGGCTAATAATCCCAGGTCAGTTAATTTATGTATCTTGGCTAATAGCAAAATAATAAACACAACTTAATTTTAAAATTTGTTATTTGAGATGGAAGACAGGACACACTGTGACATAAAATTACTACCCAACATAGAAGACGACACAACTTTTATCCAGTTGCCTCACCATACCTTCTCCCCTTCTCCAAGGTTTATATATTTCACAGGGCCATGCCTTGTTTTATCTTCTTGCTTAACTCTTACAAAACCCTGCCAGGGTCAATCTTCTTACATGGCCGTCTCTTTCTCCTGATTTGATTAAGGATGGAAAGTATTCAAGAGTATACTGACTCAGAGTCAGGTGCCCAGGCAAGAGTTAGATAATCATTTGAGGGGATCATCAAAATATCACCTTGCTACATTACTTCTACATGACCATAGATTTACATCTTAAAAAATTAATCCAGTTCTCACGGGCATTTCAGAGATAACAAGTTCCTTGTGGATATATGCCACTCTTTGATTAAAAATTACAAATAAGCACACACACAGTTAAAGCAAAATCAGCTGTACATTCTACTAGCTATTAGAGTAAACAAATGGCCTAGGTATAATCTGAACAAACTCAAAGACTATAGGTATTTAGTAACTGCTTAGCAATATTTACCACATGACAAAATGATGTTGCCATAGATTTCTTTCAAAAACAAATGAGGTATTACAGAATTTTCAAAGGTTTAACAAGACCCAGCTTGAAGTGACAGAAAAAACCTTCATAATGTATTTTTATAATGTCCTTTACATCAGACTACCAAGGGTCCTGTGCTTGTTCAAACCTGTAGTCTCAACTGCCCTCTGTCTCCCATGAAATCTCCATCCTCCTCCCTCTCAAGAGTTTCTCTACACATCCCAATCCCAAAAGAAAAATCAAGAATAGCTTACAATAATAGCTTTTCTAAAGAACCATCACCAACTTAGAATTTGTTAAATAAAACAGAACCGAGAAAGAAATCCAGCCTTAGAACACCGAAACATCTAAGTGCCTCACACATAACAGGTATTTATTTGGCAAAGGTATGTTGACTAGTCACACAATATTGATAAGAAAATTTAAAAATGTAATAACTGGACAGTACATGTGATAATCTAATCTGCCCAACTGGCTTTACTGATTTGGAAGCTGAAACTCAAAAAGTTAAAGGACTTGTCCATGGACACAGATATTTTGGAGCAGAGCCATGACTAAACAATCCTTGTCTCCTACTGCACTGTTCCCTTCAACAGGTCATATACCTCAGTCCATCATGTAAAAACATACAATATGTATACAAAATACATAAAAAGATACAAACAAAAAGGAATTTGATGGTATTATTTCTCAAATATAATGGAGGTAGTTAACTTCAAACATTATCAGTCTTAATATACCTTTCCCATAATGTAATTACTTCACTGATCTAAAAATGTTTTATGATATCAAATTAAAATGTCTTAAGCAACTGCCATGTGGTGCAGGAAGTTCATTATAGTTTCAATAATGTGGTACTGCTGTAAACTTCCAGGTTAAAAGTAATCATCCTTAAATGACTGAAAGTTTCATCAGATACATGTAAGTTACACATAACAAGAACAAAACTGTAACACTTGGAAATGTTACTTTGTGCTTCAAATTATTTATTGGTAAAGAAAGCATTAAGTCAACAAAAGTAACATCTAAGAACAGAAAATCTTATTTTCAATTTTCTCATTTGTAAAATAAGGAGTTACAGAAAAACAATCTTTGGAAAAGGCCCAATATGTAGCAAGATAAAAGTATAAAAGTGAAGTATTTCAAAGAGAGTTGGGGACCAAACTCTGCTAAATTCCTGAGTGCTCTAGAACCCTAAGTCTCAGCAGAGTGGTGTTTCAACAAATCCCTCCACTTTTCGGAGCGAAACACACTCAGTAAAGTGGTTGTGTTTAAAACCCCAACGTGCAAGTTTGAAAAGACTGTTTTACACAACAATGTTTAAAAATTTCTAATTTCTCTCAATAATGTCAAAATCATTTCCTTTGAGAAAATGACACCTATCTCTCACACTCTTCCAACCACTTCTTGAAACACATTCAGCTCATTATTCCAATTAGCAGGAAACTCGGGGTGAGGCGGGGGTAGCACACAGATCCCATGGCTTGGACAACTGAAGCATGACCTTTGTGGATTTATAAGTACCATGTGGTGTTTGAGGAGAGAGAAGAAAAATACCTCAGGTGATGAAATTTTCAAAACGTTATCTAAAACTGCAGTTGGTAGAAGGCTCTCCACAGCCAGCTGTCTTTCAAAAAAAGGATCCAAGTTTAATTAAAATCTACAAGCAGAACAGAACCATACCTCAACCAAGCTCTAACATCAAGAAGTTTTACCCAATTTACGTAGTTAAAAGGATGAGAAATCGGAATTTACTTCAATGGATGTGTTCGATGCCTTAATAATGAATGAACTGGAGGCATCACTCACTGACTTGAGTTCTGAAGGAGCTTCTCAGCCCTGCCCCCTGTAAACCCTTAAGCAATTTCTACAGAATTAGGTTTTTCGAGGCTAAGCCCGATTCAAAAGAAATCTCCCCGCCTCCCTCCCAGGGGCCAAAGCCCAGGACAGCAGGGGCGGCGCGCCCGGGAGGGTAGGGGCGGGAGGACGCCCCCTCCCCGCTCGGGAAAAGTTCCGCAGGCCG
>NW_012109119.1:726605-735804 GCF_000951045.1 Mandrillus leucophaeus
AGAGACCCGGATGTCGTTGGGCAGGAACTGCGGCGAAGGCTGGCGGGCGGGGGAGGGGCCGCCACAGATGACGTCACTGCCCTACCCAGCCTCTTTCTCCGCTGCTGCCGCCGCCGTCGCCTTGCGGCCTGGAGCACCAGGCTGAAGCCGAAGGGAGCGTCCGGGTCCCGGATAGCAGCGAGGACTCGGGCCTTCACGTTCTGGCGCCAGGGACTGGACAGAATGTGCGACTATTCGGTGCCCAGTAGATGGACAGCCCCTCCATGCCTGGCCCTTGGCCAAGTAGGGACTTGGAAGCTACCCCTACGGCGTCCGCGCCCCGAGCCCTGGCTCTTCTACCGCCCTGCAGATACAAACCCCACTCCCTGCGAAGATGGTGTACACGCAGCCCCGATCACAGACCCGGAGCTGTCCACCCTTCTTGGGCGCCGTCGCGGTCTGCCGCTGCCCTTCGAACCCATGATGGATCCCAGGCAGCTGCCGGACCCCCCTACCCCAGAGTCCCACGCCTCCAGAGCCTTCCTCTCCCAGTGACCCCAGGAAGCCCAAGCAGGTGCCACGGCCACACACCTCGCGTCCCGAAGGGCAGAGACACGCACACTACCACCGCCCACCCACGTGCGAGTGCAGCTGATTCACGCACGGGGCACATGCTCTTTCTGGCAGGTTTTCCCTCTGTAGCTCAGGGGATTCCACATTGTATTTATTTGCACATGTTAGATAATCACGTGATTCTGTCCCAGGGGACCTCCAACGACCTCCAATGAGGTAGGTGAAGGAAATAGGATTTTTCAAAATCAGGAGAATAATCAGAAACATAACAGCTGCTTCTGTTAAGAGGTAGAGATGAGCTAAAGTTAATAGAAACTGCACGTGCCGGCTGCCAAAATCCAGTTCAGCTAGCTAGAAAACCCGACCCACGCTGCTTGCAGACGCCGGGTATAGAATGACAAACCCTAGGCAGCCAATGAATCGCAGCCTAGGAGCAGTACATCACCAGCATGGGTTCCCATTGGCTGGGGTGCCCTTCCCTCTCTTGTCAGCGGCTTAACCGGTTCACAAATTTGACCTACACATTCACAGGAAAAGAAGTTATAAGAAAAGTCCGTATTTTTAAAAGATGTTCTGATGCACACACAAAACAAAGACTTCACTGTAGAAGGCAGGTTCTTCTACTGGCCAAATTGAGTTCTAGCCAGTCAAAAAGGTAAATTTATGTTGAAGGCCTCTCTGTTTTACTTGAGGAGCTTACTACAGCAATTGGCACCCTACTACTTTCTATCTCCTAAACCATTTTGTTGCCCCAACTCTTAGATCAAAAGCAAACTATTCATTCTTTCTGGCATTCAGCAAGCATTTAACTGCTTTTAAAGTTGTAAAAAGCCATCTCCAATTTTCTCAACATGACTTTGGGGAAGGTTCTGTTTCCTTTACTTTTAGACCTAGAACCTAACAACAGGATCAAATATATAATCGCCAGTCACTGGCAAACCAAATCTTCAAGGAACGCAAAAATTACTCAATATCTTTGGGGTTAGAATTTCTTAGAAGAAGATGAACATGGATCATTTCCAGATATACAAAATAAAAATAAAATTCACTATGCATTTGGTCTCAGTATCATCTGAGGATACATTTCCTAATTCTCCACATACCTCCCCACCCCCCCCAAAAAAGAAATTAGATCAAAGATCTTTGAAACGCTACCTTCTTGGAATCCTTAGTAGTCCAGACAAGTAACAGCATGAGTAGCGTGCTGGTGGACTCATTAACATTCTGAACTAGAAAAGCTCATGTGGCAACCATTTGGAGCGCTCTTAAAAGACAAATTTTCTTATTCGTAAGCAGAAGTTGGGTCACTAGTGAGAGTAGTGGACAGTAGAAAACTTGAAAAGCCTGCCTATCTTTCTGCTTCCTTCCTTTAGGCTTCCACACCTTTCTTCTCTCTGTTCTGCACTTGGAGAATCTGGGTCAATTGTAGCAGAAGAGGGAGAGAAATAGAAAATATGAACGGAAAGAGGTTTGCAAGGAGTCTACACAGTGTACAGTCTGCCGATGAAGCGGCACCTTCCTACTACTTTTTATTTCTGAATACAGCTTGCTGGGACATTTTGGTATGAACTGGGAAGCTCATGGGTAATAAGATTAACGTTTTAAAATTCGAAACAAAGATATGAATATTGTCTGATTACCTATGTTTAATATCAGCATATCCCCTTTTATTAAACCTTCTGCTAAGGTGGGGGGACTAATAGAAGGGAAAAAGAACATTGAAAAAACAGGATTGAAAGTTATCTTCTGAACTGTAAGACTTTGCCAGGCCTCCTACACATACTTGGGATGTTCATAGTAAGATTTTAGTGGGAATATATTGCCACGATGATAACATTTTAGTAATTTTTATAGGTATATTATAAAATTATCTTGCTCTGCTTTGGAAATCTGTTTATATTTCAGTTAACAAAGAAAAATATTATCTATAAGACTGGCTTTAAAGTCCTGAATTTAGCGTGTGTTGATAGCCTAGTAATTGGGAGGCTTGGGGTGAGGACAGGGGTTGTAGTGTGGAGTCTAAAGTTCAATCTGGTCAGCAATACTTTCTTTCCCTTTCCTCCATAATTGTGACTTAAAAAAAAAAGATTTACATTCCTGTTCCCAAATTACTCTCCAGGAGAGTCACCCTTGAGGCAGACTTACCTGGACCTCTCAAAATATATGTCAGTAATTGAGTGACTCCCTCAGGAGGCTAGTATTTGAGAATACCCCTCACCATCCTTTTACACTGAAGCCAGTCACTACTTGAGAGTTAGAAAGCCAACCAGAACATAGGTTCAACAATTCCCTCCTCCCTCACTACCTGTTTCGTATTTTTTTCTCTCACACATCCTCTTCATTTGGTTTCTTCTTTTCTCATTTCTCCTTCTCTCTCTTCTCTTTTTCTTCTCTTCTCTTTTTGCCTTCTTCGCCCTTCTCTTCCCCATTCTTGTCTTCTCTCTTTTCATTAGCTTAGTACAAATTGTAGCTTCTGCCACCCATTTTGTCCCAGAGCAGAACATGCGAGCAGACAGTGCCCCAAATGAATTTCATTCAGGGAGAGGGTGTACCCCCTACCTCAGCCCTCCTTCCTCCCTCCCCTACATCATAATGTGTTATGAGAAACTTAGCTGCGTAGAGGACTGTTACAGAATGAAAAGGATTAGAGAATCTTGTCCTGTGTGACATCACTGGGGCAGCCCCATTAGGGCGGGGCAGAGGGGAGCAGCCACCAGTCTTAGGCTACCACTGTGGCTCATCCTTGGGCCTGAGAGAAACCTGGGCAACTGTGAACACCACAGGCCAAGCCTTGGATAGTCTTTAGGGTAGGCTTTTACTTCAAGATAGCCGTATATGGCCACAGCCTTACAGTACTAGCGTGGATCTTGTCAGATAAGTTCATCTGTTCATCAGACAGCTATTGTGCACCAAGCACTATGTGGGACACTGGAGGTAGATAATGACATCAATGGGCAAGACCTGCCCACAAAGAGCCAACATAATCATAAGAGGCATAGACAAATAAGTCAACAGATAGACAGGAAATTACATACTGTGATCCACGCTGTGAAGAAAATAAATAAGGAAACAGATCGGGGAGATGACTTGAGACAGCTATTCAGTGCAAACCTCTCTAAGAAGGCAGCATTTGATCTAAAGGATGAGAAGGAGTCAGCTTCCTAATCAGGGGAGAACTTTCCAGGTAGAGGGGTTAGCATGGGCAAAGGGTCTGATGTGGAAAAGAGCTTGGCAGAAAAGAGTTTTCTACAGCCCAAAGACAAGTTCAGCAAACTCAAGGCAAATAGTTTATAGTCATTTAAGTTTCGAGAGTGTTTCAATGTGGACATTAGGGATATTTAATTTATAATCAGGAAACCACATTTTATGGAGAGGTATAATCCATAGCAAATAACTTGGTGAGTTGATCTGGTACAAAAAGCAAAGCAACTTTTAAAAAAAATAAAAATTAAAAATAGTCTGGGTGCAGTGGCTCACAGCTGTAATCCCAGGACTTTGGGAGGCCAAAGCAAGTGGATCACTTGAGGCCAGGAGTTCAAGACCAGCCTGGCCAACATGGGGAACCCTCATCTCTACTGAAAATACAAAATTAGCCAGGCCTGATGGTGCACACCTGTAATCCCAGCTACTTGGGAGACTGAGGCAGGAGAATCACAGGCAGGAGAATCGTTGGAACTTGGGAGGTGGAGGTTGCAGTGGGCTGAGATCACGCCCCTGGACCCCAGGCTGGGTGACAGAAAAAAAAGCACCTTTATTCAACTATTGAAATTGAGAAGCATTCCATAACCCCAGGGAAGACCCGTCAGACAATCCAGCAGCAGCTAGAAAAGAGTGAATTATAAGCTTCAAATAAATAGTTTTCCTTGCAATGTAGGTAGCTGTTTGTATTAAGTAAAGGCTAGCACAAATTTGAGTAGGCTTCTTCAGAACAATTCTGGGTGTTTTCTGTCTATTCTGGGCATTACAGAAGATCTCAAACTAAATCATACCTTTGAAAGTAGCAACACACTGCATCCTTAACAATGGTGGCCTGGTTGAAAACAGTGATGAAATGGTCATCATAATAAAGCCTTTTATCTGTACCTGACTCTGCAGTTTACAAAGCACTATCATACAGACTAACCAGTTTAATCCTCTCAAAAACCCTTGCAGGTAGACAAGGCAAGGACTCTTAATCTCCTTCTTTACAGAAGAGAAAACGGGTCACAGAAATTCATGACAGGTACCCAGGTTTGTCCCCTGTATGATACTGAGCATCATCACTTTTACATGCTGGTAGTAAAGGCAGCAGGAGTGGAAAGAGTGCTGAACTTAGTTCCGGTCAGTGGTATGGAGAGCTGGTCTGTACTGGCTCATGACAGCAGATTATTAAATTTTCAGGAATTTTGCCTGCTGTTTGTTACATACTCTTTATTAAAAATTAAATGATATAGGCTGGGTGCAGTGGCTCATGCCTATAATCCCAGCATTTTGGGAGGCTGAGGTGGGCAGATCACCTGAGGTCTGGAGTTTGAGATCAGCCTGGCCAACATGGTGAAACCCCATCTCTACTAAAAACAAAAATTAGCCAGGTGTGGTGGCAGGAGCCTGTAATCCCAGCTACTTGGTAGGCTGAGGCAGGAGAATTGCTTGAACCCAGGAGGCAGAGGTTGCAGTGAGCTGAGATTGTGCCATTACACTCCAGCCTGGGCAACAGAGTGAGACCCCGTCTCAAAAATAAATAAATAAATAAAAATAAAAGTAGAAATAAAAATTAAATTATATAAACTTCCAATGAAATAAATTTTAAACAAAGGTAGTATGTGATAAAAACATCACTTCCAAATTATGTTAATACATTTTACTATTGTCTTTGTTCTTTAGGCAATTTACATGCATTGTGTCTGCATGGTGGAAATTCCCTATAATATGTAATTGTACATCTCTTCCCAATACCACATTTAGTGAGTTTCCTTTGGTAGCTTGATCAGCAGACACCACACATGAGGGCTTCACTTATTACTTTTTGGTTGTGGGCTAGACCAGGGGTGTCCAACTTTTGCTTCCCTTGGCCACATTGGCAGAAGAAAAATAGTCCTGGGCCACACATAGGATACACTAACACTAACGATACCTGGTGAGCTGATACAAAACAAAACAAAACAAAATCACTCGCACACACAAAATCTCATAACGTTTTAAGAAAGTTTACGGATTTGTGTTGGGTTGCATTCAAAGCCATCCTGGACTGTATGAGTCCCACAGTCCAAGAGTTGGACAAGCTTGGTCTAGGCTTAAGTGACAGAGAAAATGTTTTATGAAGATTAAATGTTAAAGATATGTTGTGTCTATAACTGTTACATTGTGAATAGCACAAAAACATTCAATTTAGCAATGAAGTCACTCACATCATTGACTAATAAGCTCTAACATACATATTTGTTGTTTTATTTTTATCTTAAATGAAAATATTAACCAATAGCCGTGTTGGAACTACATTTGGAAGGTGGTTGTTAAACATTTCCCAGCACACACCTGGATCTACATCTGCTGTGTCAATTGAACCACTCACTGGTTCTGTGACCTCAGGCAAGTCATTTAAATTATTAGCCTTGGTTTTATCCTCCACGAAATACTTCCTCCTAAACTGTGTTGTGAAAATTAGAATAGATGAGGCACCCTTGGAAAGATGACTGACGCGGTTGGTTGCCCCACCACTTCCTACTACTTGGCAGAGCCTCCTCGTTTGCAGATCCTTCTCACACTACAGCCTGGATATGGATGCATGCTCTCTCACTCTCCTTTGTAGCTTAAAGCAGAGCATACCAATCTATGTACCAGCATACCCTGGTATGTCTCAGATGGGTCATAGATGTGATAAGGTATTGATCCCTTAAGCCCTTGGGACATTCAAGTGAGGCTGAGCTGCTGAAGCCCTGGGATGGTATGACTGGCCACAAGCAACATTACCCAGGTACCCCTCTGTGTCACAAAAACTTTATCTTTCTATTTGTGTCATGGTGTGAAAAAATTGAGAAGCACTGCCTGTGGACATAGAGAGGTAGCCCAATTCTGGATAAAGGGACTTGAGAAACCTTGAGGGGATAGAGGGGTTTTCTTCCCTGATAAGAAGAATCACAGGAGAGAAAATGCCTTCCTCAGCCATGTGTTGTTACTTCTGTATGTAAGCCTGGAATTTCAAAGTTATCTTGCAGAGAACCAAGGTAATGTAGAGAAAAGAACTGATAGCAAGTGGCTGGGTCTTTCACATTGTAAAGCCATTGAGCCATCCCTGCAATTGCCCACCTTGGGAATTTATTTTTAAGAATGGTAATAAATGCTCCTCATTGTTTAAACTACTTTGATTTTTGTATTTGGTTATTCATAATTAAAAACACCCAAATACAATAGAAGAACTGGTACATCCCTGACACCTAATGAGTGCTCAGTGTGGTTAGTTAATCACCAAATTAGATCTTTTGCCTTTAGAAAAGCTGCCACGGTCAAATGTGTGTTGATCTTATTTTTCTTAAATATTTAAGAAACGTGTTCAGTAACTAGATTAACTTTTAATATTTATCTTGATTCTCTTCTAAATGTGTTTTTACTGTATAATAAAAGCAATAATTGAACAATGACATCATTTTAAGCCTAACAGCAACTAGATACAAAGATGTTGATATGCATTTTCTCTTCTTGAAGGATCTAGACAAACTGGAGCACCATTACATGAAAAAGGTTAAAGAATCAATGTTCTGCAGAACAGAACTAGAATCAATTCATGGGAATTGATTCAGAGAAGATCATTTTAGTTCAATATAAAAAGAGGGCCTAGAATGTGCCAAGCTCCATACAATGTCCCTCATGAGGTTATTTAATTCTCACAACAACTTTGCAAAAAAAGAAACTATTTTTTTTTCCCATTTTACAAAGGAGGAAGCTAAAGCTGTGAAAAAGAGCTATTTTGCAAGCCTAGGACCATCTGATTCCAAAATTCCCACTCTTTCTGTTGCAAATTCTGGCTAAGCTTTCCAGAGACGACTTGCTTTCCCTTGAGGCCCTTTCAGTGCATTGTCCCATGGAAAACAAAAAGCCCAACAATGACATCTTTACCAAAGATGCCTTAGGGAGATGGGAGAAGAGTTATAATGCACATTACACAGCAAAATATTTCTTAAGCTCCATGTAAAATTGTTTTTTTCTTAGAGTTTTGCTTCCAGCAGTCACTTCCTCCATTCTCCTGCTCTCTTCACATAAGAAAAACTTCTATCCTGCCTTCTCCTAATACACTTTCCTGCACGTTTCTTAAAAATCCCACATAAGGCAAAAGCTAAGGCAATATCCATCGACACCTCCACACCTACCACATGTCCGTGGAGAGCTTCAAGTCATCCTGCTACTGGTAGAAACACGGCAGAGGCCTCTTTGTAGAGAAGTGGCAGGTAGAATTCAGGTTAGCACCAGAATCTGAAAACTCCAGCTCCTTTGGTAGGTAGGGGCCAGGCTGGTAATATAAATGTTAGATCAGGCTGGGTCTGATTGCAAAGTAAAGTATGACATGGGTGGGCAGCGTGAGAGAGGGGCTGAAGGAGAGGTTACTTTAGATGCTCAGGGAAAGCCTGTGAGAGGAGGTGGCAGCTGGGCAGACCTGAATGGCAAGAAGAAGCCACCTTAGAATATCTGGGGGAAGAATGTCCCAGGAACAGGCAGAGGCCCTGTGGTGGAAGTGAGCTTGGCGTGTCCAGGAAAGACAATTCTGAGATGTCTGGGCATGCTGAGGGAAGGAGGGTATGATATAGGCAGGGTGCCTATAGTCCACAGTAAGGATTTTTAAAAATCTTATTCTAAGTGTGATGGAAAACCACTGGAGGTTTTTATGCAGAGTAATGACATGATCCGATCTGTGCATTGCTCTTGCTGCACTGTAAAGAAGAGATTTTAGGAAAGCAAAAGTGGAGGCAGAAAAATCCTTTCATGTCAGTTTAATATATCCTTAAAGAGAAGGCGAAATTTGCTTTCAGCTTTAAATGACATAGAGATTACATTTTGGTGGTAGGAATGTGGTCTTTTACAGAGCTTTTGTTACTGGGGTTCATGTTTCCATTTTCTGGGAACTATTAATATATATGGATATTTTTGCCAGTAACTCAAGTAACCTTGGCTGGTAAATTTCATAAAATGTTGCAAGAAGTATCTTGTGGGAAGGCCAGGTTAAGTGTAGGTAAAATAGAAGCTCACTTAAGTGGTTTGATTTCAGGTCAATACTTGCTACCCCCCAAAATATTCTCCAGGAACCACTCAGTACTCTCCCAAACACATCTAATATTCCATAAATTAATTTATGCCTTGTGCTATCCAGTGAAGATGATAGTCAAGGTGCCTTTACCTAAGGCAGATATTTTCATCTTGATATAAAAGTCATGAGATCCTTTGCAGAGACAAGTTTTAATACTTGGGAAGCAAGCTGCCTTGACATGTATTGATGAGATGGGGTAAAATAAATTAAGAAAGGATTTAGTAAAGACCTCAATAATGTCAAAGATGAATTCAACTTCTTACATACTGTGTTCAGATTTGTTGTTGCTCATGGACATACGGAACAAATACATACACTTCATATGTTGAGTCTTTGTTGCTATTAGATTTTTTTTTTTTTTTTTTTTTTTTT
>NW_012109119.1:735854-743869 GCF_000951045.1 Mandrillus leucophaeus
TTTATCTTTAATATACCTTTGTTCTTCAAATTCTCATTTGACCCAGCTTTAACATCTTACTGGTTTCCTCATTAATTAAATAGCTGAAGATAGTTTTTTTTTTTTTTTTTTTTTGAGATAATTCCTGACATGTACTCACTTTATGTTTGTATGAGACTCACGATTTTTATCTCCTTAAAAATTATGATGAGGTAGGCCGGGCATGGTGGCTCATGCCTGTAATCCCAGCACTTTGGGAGGCCGAGGCGGGCGGATCACGAGGTCAGGAGTTCAGATGGAATCTCGCTGTTGTCAGCCCGGGCTGGAGTGCAGTGACACAATCTTGGCTCACTGCAACCTCTACCTCCCAGGTTCCAGCAATTCTCCTGCCTCAGCCTCCCCAGTAGCTGAGATTATAGGCACCCACCACCACACCCTGCTCATATTTTTGTATTTTTAGTAGAGACGGGGTTTCACCACGTAGGCCATGCTGGTCTCAAACTCCTGACCTCAGGTGATCCACCCACCTCGGCCTCCCAAAATAGTGGGATACAGGCATGACTCACTGCTCCCAGCCTAGATTTTCTTTATTTCATTTAATGGCCTTAGTCAGGGTTCTCTAGAGGGACAGAACTAATGGAACAGATATACACATAAAGAGGAGTTTATTAAGTATTAACTCACACTATCACAAGGTCCCACAATAGGCCATCTGCTGGCTGAGGAGCAAGGAGAACCAATATGAGTTTCAAAACTGAAGAACTTGGAGTCCGACGTTTGAGGGCAGAAAGCATCCAGCACGGGAGAAAGATGTAGGCTGGGAGGTTAGGTCAGTCTCTCTTTTCACATTTTTCTGCCTGGTTATATTCTAGCTGCGTCAGCAGCTGATTAGATGGTGCCCACCCAGATTAAGGGTAGGTCTGCCTTTCACAGCCCACTGACTCAAATGTTAATCTCCTTTGGCAACACTCTCACAGACACACCCAGGATCAATACTTTGCATCCTTCAATCCAATCAAGTTGACAGTATTAACCATCACAGTCTATATTGGTAGTCTTCAAAGTAAACCCAGAATAGCCCTTTGGAAAAGAACTATAACTAATTTTATTTTTAATTTTATAACTAGTACATTTTAGCCACCCAATAAATGTTTCATAATAAAAATTATTATGGCCATTATATTACAGCTGCAGAATCTGTAGACTCTATATAAATGAACCAAAACAGCAACTTCCATAACACTGTCAAATTCAGCCTATGTATTAGGTGGTGTAAATCATAAGCCACCAGAAAGAATAATCCATCAAACCAAGTGTTAGTTAAGAATCTACTATGTGTCAGTGGGCGTGGTGGCTCATGCTTGTCATCCCAGCATTTTGGGAGGCTGAGGTGGGCGGATCACTTGAAGTAAGGAGTTTGAGACCAACCTGGCCAACATGGTGAAACCCCATGTCTACTAAAAAAAAAAAAAAAAAAATTAGCCGAGTATGGTAATGGGCACCTGTAATCCCAGATACCTGGGAGGCTGAGGCAGGAGAATCACTTGAATCCAGGAAGTGGAGGTTGCAGTGAGCTGAGATCATGCCAGTGCACTCAAGCCTGGGTCACAGAGCAAGACTCCATCTCAAAAGAAAAATAAAAAAGAATCTGCTATGTGTCAAACATCATCAAATGTAGATGTAAAAAATAGACAGTAGTGCCCCCTTTATCTGCAGGGATCTGTTCCAAGACCCTCAGTGGATGTTTGAAACTGTGGATAGTACTGAACCCTTTATGAACTATGTTTTTACCTATATATACATACCTATGACAAAGTTTAATTTACAAATCAGGCATAGTAAGAGATTAACAACAGTAACATAATAAAGTCAAACATTTATAACAACATCCTGTAATAAAAGCTATATGAATCTGGTCTCTCTCTCTCCCTGTCTCTCAAAATATCATATTGTACTGTACTCACCCTTCTCTTGTGATGATGTGAGATGATAAAATGCCTACATGAGAAGATGAAGTGAGGTGAATAACACAGCATTAGGCTACTATTGACCTTCTCATGATACATTAGAAGGAGGATCGTCTGTTTTGGGTGATTCTAAATCATCAAGCTATGAAACGTCAATGGTTGAGTATCAGGAGCCGATGATGTCTGGAAATTTCTCTTTAATATATTTGGACCACAGTTGACCACAAGTAACAGAAACTATGGAAAATGAAACTCCAAAGGGGGGACTACTATATTGCAAACTATTTACCAGGCTCTAATATATATCATATAAATGCTATTATAAATATCTGTTGGAAATAATTTGTTGTTCAAATGATACTTTATGACCATTCTAGGTTCTTAAAAGAAATAATAAGATATATGCATCTGAACTTTTAAAGAACTGTATGTACGTTTCTTGGGGGACATAAAAGTACTGACCTTTGTTCAAGTAGGCAAGATACACAAAACTCTCTTGTGTTGTCAGTCACAATAAAAGCATGGAAAGGTTAAAGGGAACAATGTGAGTACTTGAAACATGCGATGCCAAAAGAAAAATCTTGGCTTGATATAAAATACCAGTGACTTATATGGCCTGGTGAGTCATGTGTATCATATCTGGGTTATGTACCCATAAATATTGGCTTAAAGGCAGTCAGACTATTTAGACTGTCATCAGTAAAATCATCATCACATGTCAGTTCTGCCTAAATTGAAAAGCAAAAACTGAAATACAGTAGCACACTGAATTGACAACATATAAAATTTCTGCTGTCCTACACTTAAATTCCCAAACGCAATGTTACAAGAGGGTGTTTAAAAGCCCATGAAGTAGTCTTTGTAATTCTATCTCATTTGGATGTATCTTTCTTAGTTATTTAATATTAGTTGGAAACCTCTAAGGGCAAGAATTTTCACTGACTTCTCAATACAATTCTTTAGATGATGTAAATCATAACCCACCACATCTGAAAAGAGCCAAGTTAATAAAACACCACATATACAAAGAAAACATAGTGTGTCAAACCCTATTAAAAATGGCAAGAAATGTAAATAATAGCCACAATTTATTGACCAATTGCCATTTGCTAGAATCTTTATCAATCCTGACGATATACCTTCAAGGTAGGTGTTATTGCCTATATTTTACAGATGAGAAACAAAAGCTCACAGAGGTTAAGCTACCTGTCCAAATTTGTAAAGAAAATGAGTAGATAGAATTTGAACCCTGTCTGATTCCAACTTTTGCTGTTTTTAAATAAATATATAAAGCAGATAAGATTTTAGAGATTCTTTAGAGTTGGGAATTTTGCCTATGGGAGAGTTGTAAATTATTATGGCTAGAGGGAAGACTGTGACAAACTTATTTTCCCAAAATAGCCACAACAATATTTCTAGTCCCATATGCTCTTCTAGAACACATGTGTTCTAGAACATACGTGTTCTAGAAGAGCAATTCCATTTCCCCATGATGAGTTGGAATAGATGCCCATTTTCCTTAAAGTTAGGTATGCATTTGTACTGTTTTAATGATAGAATAAGGCAGAAGTGGCCCTACAGGACAACTGAGGTTAGGTGTTAGAAGGTGTTAACTAACAGAAGACAGAGAAAATTGCAGACTAAGGATCTTAGAAAATCTTCTTCATAAAAGCAATTAGAACACTGGCAAAATAGTCACAATCAGTATTTTTTTCAGAACTCTGAAAATTAGCTTATGGGCTTGTGGCAATATCAGAAACATTTATTCAATAAAAATCATTGAATAATGGTAAGAACAGTGAGCTTTGTTGTGTTTTAACTTGCCTTATTTCGGTACTCCACACACTTCCTCTCCCAGTTTCATGGTATGCTTAAAAATGAGCAGCCTGCAATTACAGCAAAAATTAGCAGCCTGACAACCACTGGAAGATGCAGAATAGGAATGGGGCTCCTTCAAAGCCCCATCTCCAGAGAATTGTCATTGTTTGACCTGCCTAGTGGTTCCCTAGAAGACCCCATTCTCAAGGCTGCCTTTATTGACATGACTCAGAGCTTGCTCAGCACAAACAGCCTTTACCCTCCAAATATTTATCAAAAATGATCAATGATTGTTTAATGTCATGGAAACCTGAAGCAATGGATAACAGCTGAAGCAAACAATAGGCTAACCAAAAAGCTTAAAAATAAAAGTTGGAGAATAATGTGTCCATGGGGAACTTTGAAAAGTGCCAGGCATATTCCTGAGAATCTAGAAGGCTATGTGAATGTTTAAAGCTGTGTGTATGCCCAGGGATGTGTACATGGTCGTGAAAGACCTGAGAAAGCTCTAAACTGTCACCTCTGACTGACTTTAAGGGTCTACACAAGCAAGCAATAAAACCTAAGGGAGAGTTGTATACTGCCTGACTGAGTGTGTCCCAATATGTACACAGAGCCCCTTAACAAGCACCGGGAGATTTATTGTTTCTGAGTGTTCAAGGAAATTTCTGTCTCAGGATTAGCGCTACTAAGCTAACTAAGCAGAGACTTCAGTAGTCACACATGGCAAAGAATGCAGACTTTATAGAATTTGTTCAGAGAAGTTGCTAAACAAACAACAACAACAAACAGCAACTACAACAAACCCCTGGGAAGAGAGGAGAATCTGATTCCTAGAGTTGCCATGTTATATTATTTAAAACATTTATTTTCAACAAAAAGTTACAAGACATGGTATATTAGGGTTTTCCAGAGAAACAACAAATAGGACGTGTGTGTGTGTATGTGTGTGTGTGTGTGTGTGTATGTTTAGCCTAAGAAAATGGCTCATGCTATGATGCAGGCTGAGAAATCCCATGATTTCTGCCATCTACAAGCTGGAGGTCCAGGAAAGCTGATGCTGTAGCTCCAGTCTGAGTCCAAAGGCCTAGTAGTACTGATGATGTAAGTCCCAATTTGAAAACAGCAGAAGACCAATGTTCTAGCTCAAGCAGTCAGTCAGAGAGAAAACGCTCTCTTCATCTGTCTTTTTGTTCTATTCAGGGCCTTGACAGATTGGATGATGCCCACCCATATCAAGAAGGCAATCTGCTTTACTCAGTCTACTGATTCAAATGCTAACCTTATCCAGAAATACCCTCACAGACACACCCAGAAATAATGTTTACTAAATACCTGAGCATCTCATGATCCAGTCAAGTAGATGCATAAAATTAACCATCACCTATGAAATAAAACCAGAAGGTATAATTCATACATCAGAAGAAAAAACAGCAGATAGAAACTATCCTGAGGGAAAATCAGGTATTGGACTTACTAGACAAAGGCTTTAAATCAGCTCTTTAAAATATGTTCAAAGAATTAAGGAAACTCATGTCTAAAGAACTGAAAGAAAGCATGAGAACAATGATTCACCAAAAAAATATTATTAATGGAGTTAGTGATTATAAAAAAAGAAACAAATTGAAATCCTGGAGTTGAAAGTATAGTAGCTGAAATTAAAAATTGACTGGAGGGCTCCAGCAGCATATTTGAGAATCAGTGAATTTGAAGATAGATCAATTGATATCATCCAGTCTAAGGAACATAAATAAAAAAGAGTAAAGATAAATGAATAGCGCCTCAGAGATCTACAGGACACCATCAAGTGGACCAGTATATTCTTAATAAAAGTCCCATTAAAAAATGAGAGAAAAGTATGAAAGAACATTTGAAAAAAAGCCTAAAACCTCCAAAATTTGATGAAAAACTTGAATGTTTACAGTTAATAAGATTAATAAACTCCAAGTAGAAAAAAACTCAGAGACAGACACAACATAATCAAACTGCCAAAAACCAAAAGCAAAGAAGGACTATTGAGAGCAGCAAGAGAGAAATGACTTATCACATACAGAAATGCTCAATAAGATTTACCACTGATTTCTTTTCTAAAAATATACAAGCCAGAAGTCAGTGGGATGGCATGTTCAAAGTGCTGAAAGGAAAAGATTGTTAACCAAGAGTTCTACATCCAGCAAAACTGTACTTCAAAAATAAAGGAAAAACGAAGGCATTCTCAGATAAAAAGAAACAAAACTTGAGAGAATTTTTTGCTAGAAAACCATCTCTACAAGAAATGCTAAAGGGAGTTCTTCAGACTGAAACAAAAGGACACTAGAAAGTAAGTTGAGTCCATGTGAAGGAATAAAGAGCATGAGTACCTGTAAAAGTAACTGCATAAGTAAATATAAAAGACAGTATAAATGTATTTTTTGCATATAATGCTTTTTATCATACCTGATTTAAAGAACAATCGCATAATGCCATAATTATGAGCCAATGCTGATCAGAATACAATGTATAAGGATTTAATTTGTATAATAATAACAGTGCAAAGGAGAAAGGGTAAATCACTGTCTTCTACCATGGTTGAACTAATGTAAATTAGTGTAAAAGTGTTTCTATTCCTCCACAGCCTCACCAGCATCTGTTGTTTCTTGACTTTTTAATAACCACCATTCTGACTAGCATGAGATGGCATCTCGTTATGATTTTGATTTGCCTTTCTCTAATGTTTGGTGATGCTGAGCCTTTTTTTCACATGTTTGTTGGCCACATAAATGTCTTCTTTTGGGAAGTGTCTGTTCATATCTTTTGCCCACTTTATGATGGGGTTGTTTGTTCTTTTTCTTGTAAATTTGTTTACATTCCTTGTAGATTCTGGATATTCGACCTTTGCCAGATGGGTAGATTGCAAAATTTTTTTTCTCATTTTGTAGGTTGCCTGTTCATTCTGATGATAGTTTCTTTTGTTGTGCAGAAGCTCTTTAGTTTAATTAGATCCCATTTGTTGATTTTAGCTTTCGTTGCAATGAAGCAAAGATTTTCTATACAATTAAAAGTGAAATGCTATTAATCTGAATCAGATTGTTATAATTAAGATCTCAATTGTAACTTCTGAGACGATCACTAAGAAAATAACTCAAATAACATATGTAGTAAATGAAATGACGAAGGAATCAAAATAGTATACTAGAAAGTATCTCTTTAATATTAAAGAAGGCAATGATGAAGGAATAGAGAAATAAAAGAGACATAAGACATGTAGGAACCAAATAGCAAATGGTTAGCATAAATCCCATCTTTTCAGTAATTACATTAAATAAGGCAGAGATTAGTAGCATGGGTAAAAAACCAACAGAATCAAATCGTATTCACTTAACAAGAGAGACACCTAAGATTCAAAGACACGAAGAATGTTGACGTTAAAGAGATGGAAAAAGGTATACTGTTCAATCAGTAAGGAAATGAGACTTGGGGAGGGTATATTAATATTAGAGAAAATAGACTTTAAGACAAAGATTATTACTGAGACAAAGGAACATTTTATAATAATAAAAGAGTCAATCCATCAATAGGATATAACAGTTATAAACATATTTCCACTTAACAACAAATCCCTAAAATATATGAAGGAAAAACAGACAGAATGTAAAGGAAAAATTAACAGTTCAACAGTAATATTTGGGGACTTCAATACTCTGCTTCCAATAATGCATAAAACAACTAGACAGAAGATCATTCAAATAAACGTAAATAACACTATAAATTAAGCCTAGAAGACTTGAACAAGAAGATAAACCAAGTAGACTCAACAAATATTTATAGAACACACTACCCAACAATGGCAAAATAGACATTCTTCTCAAGTGCACATGAAACATTGTCCAGGATAGAACATATGTTAGGCCATAAAGCAAGTCTCAATAAGTTTAAAAGGATTGAAATCATGCAAAGGATGTTCTCTGACCACAATATAATGAAATTAGGAGTCAATAACAGAAGAAAATATAAAAAAATTTCAAATATGTAGAACTCAAACAACATGCTGTTAGTCAATGGTTCAAATAATAAATCACAAGAGAAATTATAAAATACTTTGAGATTATTGAAAACAAAAATACAACATGCCAAAGCTTATGGGATATAGCTCAAGCAGTGCTTAGAAATTTGTAGCTCGGGCTGGGCGCGGTGGCTCAAGCCTGTAATCCCAGCACTTTGGGAGGCCGAGACGGGCGGATCACGAGGTCAGGAGATCGAGACCATCCTGGC
>NW_012109119.1:744014-777034 GCF_000951045.1 Mandrillus leucophaeus
ATGGAAGAAAAATCCAATATCCATACTGCCCCCAACAAAAAAAAAAAAAAAAAAAAAAAAAAAGAAATTTGTAGCTGGAAGCCTATATTAAAAATTAAGAAAAATCTCAAATCAATAACCTCCTTTTCCTCTTAAGACTCTAAAATGAGAAGAGTAAACAAAGCCACAAACAAGCAGAAGTAAGGAAATACAAAGACTAGAATGGAAGTAAGTGAATAAGGAATAGAAGAACAAAGAAGAAAATTTTTTTAAAAACCTAAAAATGGTTCATCAAAGAGATCAACAAAATTGAAAACCTTTAGCTTGACTGGCAAAAAAAGAGAGAAGACTCAAATTACTAAAATCTGAAATGAAATAGAGGACATTACTAGCAATTTTACAGAAATAAAGAGGATTATAAAGGAACACTATGAATATTTGTATGCCAACAAATTAAGTAGTTTAGATGAAATGGGCAAATTTTTAGAAAAGCGTAAACTATTGAAACTTATCTAAGGAGAAATATGAAATCTGAATAGATCTAGATTGAATAAAAATATTGATTTAGCAATCAAAAAACATCCTGTAAAGAAAAGCCTAGGAACAAATGGCTTCAAGGTTGAATTCTACCAAATATTTAAGTAAGAATTAACACCAATCATTCACAAACTCTTCCAAAAAGTAGAATATTTGGAACACTTTCCAAGTCATTCCATAAGCCAGTATCACTGTGATACCAAAACCAGACAAATATATCACAAGGAAAGAGAATTACAAACATATATTCCTTATGAATGGAGATGTAAAAACCCTAAAAAATACAGCCATGTGCCGCCTAACAATGTTTCTATCAACAATGGACTGCATATATAACCGTGGTCTTAGCTGAAAAATTGTTATTGCCTGGTGACCATGTAGCCATCATAATGTAGTACAATGCATTACTCACATATTTGTGGTGATGCTTGTGCAAACAAACCTATCGTGCAGCCAGTCATATAAAAGTATACCACATGTATAGTATATAATAATTGATAATGATAATTGTTACTGGTTTATGTATTTACTATACTGTAAGTTTTATCATTATTTTAGAGTGCTCTCTTTCTACTCATAAAAAACAAAAACGACAAAGTTAGCTACGAAAACAGCCTCAGGCAGGTCCTTCAGGAGGTATTCCAAAAGAAGGCATTGTTATCATAGGAGACAGCAGCCCCATGCATGTTATTGCCCCTGAAGACCTTCCAGTGGGACAAGATGTGGAGGTGGAAGACAGTGATATTGATGATCCTGTGTAGGCCCAGGCTAACGTGTGTGTTTGTGTCTTAGTTTTTAACAACAACAAAAAAAAGTGTAAAAGTAAAAAATAAAAGAATTTAAAAATAGGAAAAAGCTTACAGAATAAGGATATAAAGAGAAAACATTTTTGTCTGTACGATGTGTTTGTGTTTTAAGCTAAGCATTATTACAAAATAGTCAAAAAGTAAAAAAAAAAAAATTTATAATGTAAAAATGTTACAGCAAGCTAAGGTTAATTTATTATTAAAGAAAGACAAATATTTTAAAATAAATTTAGTATGGCCTCAGTGTACAGTGTTTATAGTCTACAGTACTGTACAGTAAAGTCCTAGGCCTTACATTCACCCACCACTCACTCATTGACTCACCCAGAGCAACTTCCAGTCCTGCAAACTCCATTCATAACAAATGCCCTATACAGGTGTACAATTTTTTGTCTCTTACTGTATTTTTGCTATACCTTTTCTATGTTTATATATGTGTAAATACTTACAGTTGTGTTACAGTTGCCTACAGTATTCAGTACAGTAACATGTTGTACAAGTTTGTAGCCTACGAATAATGAACTATTTCATATACCCTAGGGGTGCAGTAGGCTATGCCGTCTAGGTTTGTGTGTGTATACTCTACGATGTTCACACAACTAGGAAATCGCCGAATGATGCATTTCTCAGAACATATCCCTATTGCTGAGTGACACGTGACCGTGCTAACAAGCCAAATCCAGCAGCATGCAAAAAATGCTTAGAGTCATAATCATTATAGCTGTAATTATTTGGAATTTATCAAAGGAATGCAAGTTTGTTCTAACATCTTAAAACCCATCAATGTATGACACCATGTGAATAGATTAAAGGACCAGAATCATATGGATTTTATTCATTTGTTTGTTCAGTCATTTGGTCACAAATATTTATTGAATTCCTACCATATGTCAAGGCCAGAAAATAATCAAGAACAAGACAGACATGGTTCTAACCCAACAGAGTTTACAATTTAATATAGTGCTTTTCAAACTTTTTTTTTTACTGTAACCTAGCCTAAACAAATATGTTTGGGGGGGGGAGTTGCTTCACTTTACACACACATAATATTTTATATATTAATTTGTATATATATATGCTTATATACACAAAAAGTTGAAAATGAAACTACATAGACATCCTTACTACATGGTATACACTCTGCTGTTTTATATTATTTCACTCTTTTTAAATCTTTTGGTTATAATTTACAGTTTGATTTTACAACTCACTAACAAGTCACAACCCACAGTTTGAAGAACTCTTCTGTAGAGGAGAAACTGATGAATCCACGAGCAATTACAATGTAGTGTGATAAGATGAGAAAGAGTCGAGTGCTAAGAGAGCATTGTGAAGTAAACATACAGAATCCTCTGAGATCAGAATAAGTCAGTCACAAAGCATACAATTATTATATAAAGTCCTATGATATAAATATGCATATATGACTTTGAATTGAATCAAAGTTAATAGGGAGGAGAAAGTTGGTGCTTGTGTCCACACATAGATTTCAAGCAGAAACAGCATATTGTACAAAGGATTGGGAAAGAACTTATGAAGTCCCAGAGCAACTTCAAATAACTCAATAATCCCTTGTTATTTTATGTAGGAATGGGAGGTAAAGTAACAAAAAAATTATGGGAGATAGGTGGGCCATCACAAGATTCTTGCTTGCCATGTCAAGGTTTTACTGAAGACAGTCAGCAGGTTATTTCAAGAGTAAGCCAGGAAATGATAGGATTAGATAAGCATTTTAGAAAGATTACACTGATGGAAATGTGGATTTGGACTAGAAGGCAGCAGTCATAGAGGCATAACATTGTGCACACAGTAGGAATTCATTGCAGAGTATATCAGCATCTAAAAACGTATTAGAAATGACAGGGTCAGAAAGCTAGCTGCATCCATTCCTGTAGCAATAATGACAAACCCAGTATGAGGGACAGCTAGAATTTAGGAAAAAGAAGGGAAAGTGTCATGATGTAATAGAATAGGAAGGGCCCAAGAGGTAGTCTGGAGTAGACCCTTGCTTTTCTATTTAGCACCTGTAGTAGACAGTTTTCTAAGATGGCCACAACCATCCTCACCTCCTGGTATTCACATCTTTGTGTAATTCCCCTCCGCACTGAGAGTGTACTGGACTTAGTGACTGCTTTCTAACAGATAGAATATTGTGAACGTGATGGTACGTTGCCTCCAAGATTAGATTACAAAAGACTGTGGTTTCTGTGTTGCTGAAACTCTCTCTGCCCTCTAGCTTGTTTGCACTGATGAAGCAAGCCGGCATGGTGTGAACTGTCCTATGGAGAGGTCCATTTGGCAAGTACTAAGGGTTGCCTCTGGCTAACAGCCCGTGAGGAACCCAGGCCCTTGGTGCAACAACATGGGAGAAACGGAAGCCTGCCAACAACCACCTGAATGAGCTTGGAAGTGGATCCATCCCCAGTCGAGCCTTGAGATGACTGTAAGCAGTGGCCAACACCTTGATTGCAGTTTCATGAGAGCTCTGGAGGCAGAGGAGCAAGCTGAGCCACACCCAGATTCCTGACGCATAGAAACTGTGATGTAAGACATGTTTGCTTGGCAATATTATAATATACTGATGCTTGAAAATTTTTTTGCAACACAGTTCTTGCTACCCCAAAATATATAAGTAAAAATAAGTTTCATCATAATATATTTTGAAAATTTAACAGAAATAGTTAGAAAATTCCTGTAGCGTTCGAAACTCAGGTTCTGTAATTCTGAAAACAAAAATGGACTAAAAGATTCTGCTCTCTTCTTTTCCAAAGACATCCAAATACTAGTAAGTTTATTCCAAAATCATTACTTTAAAAATGCTAGTTCTTAACTGAAAATTAGAAAAGTAGAGAGGATGGGCCTATAAATGACCAAAGGCCCAAGAGTTCAGAATTGCAAAAAGGATGTAAACCTCAAAACAACAGTAGTCCTTCTTTAACTCAAAAAAACAAAAAATTTAAAAAAACAACTTTCTTGTACCATGGTAAACAGAATAATGATCCCGCCTAAATGTTCTCATTCTAATCCCTGGAACCCGTAAATATGTTACCTTATATGGCAAAAGGAATTTTGCACATGTCGTGAAGTTAAGGATATTGAGACAGGAAGATTATAATGGATTGTCTGGGTGGGCCCAAGATAATCACAAGTGTCCTTATAAGATGAAGGCAGGAGGATCAAAGTCAGAGAAGGAGGCATAATGATGGAAGCAGAGGTCGGAGAAATTTCGGGGTTGTGGGCTAGTCAAAAGCCAAGGAGTGCAGGGGGCCTCTAGCAGCTGGAAAAAGCAAAGAAGTTGATTCCTCCCTAAAAGAGCAGACTCTTTCAGTCCATTTTTGTTTTCAGAAGCCTCACAGGAACAGAGTGCTGCAGACAGATACTACTACTTCCATCCTCTGGAGCTGTAAGATAATAAATTTCTGTTGTGTTAAGCCACTAAATTTGTGGTCATTTGTGACAGCAGCAATAGGAAACGAATCCATACACTTTACTTCTCGAGGGTCTTGGTTTGCTGTTTATTGCAATCAGGTGATATATCAAATGTAATTAAATAATGTTATTTTTATTCTAGAAAACTAGCTGATCATGAAAATCACTTGCTTTCTAAAAATACATTGTCCTGAGCTTCATTCCTGAATATTCTACGTTGAGAATTATTGCTCCAGAGTAAGCACCGATTGAAGGGAGAGCCCACTCTGAAAAGGTGGACCATTAAAGCACAAATGGCAACTTTAAGCTCATTTCTGATTAAGGTATATTTTTAATTAGATCATTATAATCAGATTGATTTTTTTAAAACCTAGGATTTGGACTTCTCCAGCACTCATGAATTTCCATTTTGAGGACCTTTCTCTGCTCAATAAAGTTGGATGAAAGAAGGGATCATAGAGGGCAGCTGATTGCAGTGGTAAAACTTCCGTGGATCTGTGAGTAGGCACTGACATCACCAGTGCCACACTGAGTAGGGGATTGTATTAGCCCACTGGAGCAGCTATAACAAAGTACTGCAAGCTAGGTGACATAAACAGCAAAAATTTGTTGTATCACAGTTCTGGAGGCCTCATTTTAACCTAACTAATTACATTTGCAAAGACCTTATTTCCAAATAAGGTCACATTCTGAGGTGGGAATTGGGGCTTTAACAAATAAATTTTGGGGGGCACAATTTAACCTACAATGTAGATCTAACTTGACCTGGAGACTAAAAGCAAGGCTTGTCAAGGGCATGGGTGGGGTAATAATAATAACAGTTACCTTTTATTCTTGTAGGGACTGTCCAAGGTAGGTATTTTTATCCCCACCTGATAGATGAGGAAATGGAAGTTGAGAGGGGTAAGCGATTTCTCCAAGTTCACACAATTAAGAAGTGGCAGAGCTGAGTGCACACCCAGGTTTGTCTGGCTCCAAAGCCCAAGCTTTCAACCACTTTGCTCCGCCACCTCCAGAAATAGTCAAAAGAACAGAAGACCTGGTTTCTAGGCCCAGTTCATCCACATAATAAACATAAGACATTCAACAAATCATTTAGGTTCTCTAGGGCTTAATTTTCTCTCCAGTAAAATGAGCCTAATAATAATATATGAGCAAGTACAAGTACTTCATAAACCACAAAGCACCCTGGCACCATAAGGAATGTTATTAAGAGCAACATCAGCATAAAGCAAAGACAATTAACATACTCAGTGGGGAATGACAATATATTTGTGCTCCCTAGGTTTTTTAGGAGTTTGTGTCCCTCCACTTTCCACGCGTGGATCTCTCATCAGTCCACACACCTATCTTCTGATCTTTCCCCCAATTCAAATCTTCTGCCCTGGGTGGACACATGACTTTTGGGTTACCTTTAAATTTTTAGAAAATTCAGTTTCCTAAGTTAAAATCATTGTTTTATTGAGACAGTTCTTTGGGTCGTTGTGAAAAAGGTACAGCAAATCTTCCCTTTCTTTTGCCTGTTGAAGATCTATTGCTGAACTGTGAAAAGCAAACATGAAGCTAAACAAAAAACCAATTAGTCCACTTGACAGTTTCAGATAAATCTATTTTTTCTAATACAGCTTTTGTTTACTTTCTTGATAAAGGTAAAAAAATACATGTTCATTATGGAGGATTAGGAGATACAAAATAATTATAAAGAAAATAAAACTTACCAGTATACCCATATTCAAGAGAAAGCGACCATCAGCATTTTGGTTATTTATGAAAAATTAGATGATTGTTGAACATTTTCCTCTTTAATTTAATATCATATGAGTATGTTAACATGTCTTTTAGTATCCTTTAAGAACAAGCTTTTAATCTATATAATATTCCGTATTATAATCCATTTAATCAATTTCTTATAGGACATTCAGATTTTCTCCTTGTTCTTGCTACTCTCAACAGGGTTTTGAAAAATATCCTCTTATTTAAACATGCACATTTCACACTATTCAGGGAACGGGTACACTAAAAGCCCAGACTTCACCACGATACAATTCATCCATGCAACCAAAAACCACCTGTACTTCTAAATCTACTGAAGTAAAAATAAGAATAAATGTGTACATTTCTGATGATTTACGTAGGGTATGTCCCAAGAAGTAAAATTACTAGGTTGGAGAGCTTTCTCTTTATATTGCTTTATCAATCAAGCAACAGAAACCACCACAAGAATTTATTTATGCAAGGTGTTGGGCAGCCCACAGATTTGTCAAGAAAGCTAGAGCCTCAGGCTTAGAAAATGGGCAGGAACATGGGAAGGCTGTGCAGCCAGAGCTCCAGTCAAGTCTTTGCTGCAGATCCAGTTCAGCGAGGACTCCTCTGCCATTGCCACTGAGGCCTAACGAGAGCCTGACACTGCTGGCACTGGGCCTGGTTATTGGACACTGGACACCATACACCACGCTGGCAGCTCTGCCCTGGCAGCTCCTGGAAACTGGATGTTGCTGCTGCAGCCAGAAAGAGTTCTGCTGTCATCTAGTTTCTTGGCATGACTAGCAATAGACACACAATCTTAGGTTGTCACATCTGAGTGCCCAAGCCCAGGAGGTGGGAATGAAAGTATCTGGTGTTTGTCTCTCCAGGGACATGAGGCCTGTCTATCTTACCACCAAGACTCACAAGGTAGGAAAGCCCACTCACTGCTGGTTTGATAGGCAAAAATAGTGCCTTATTCTTACTTTAATTTACATGTATTTGTTTGCTAGAGAGGACGAACATTTTGCATAGGCCTATTGGTAATTTGTGATTCTTTTGTAAATTACCCAATCATATATTAGAATGACTTTCCTATTGGAATAGTGAGCTTTCTATTAGGGCATTTATCTTTATCTTTTTGGTAAGAGTTCTTTTAACAGTAAGGCTAGAAACACTTTGACAGATATACCTGTTTCATCTTTTCCCCAATTTGACCTTTAACTTCACGTAAGGATTTTTAATTTTGGCCTGCAGAAGTTTACCTATTACAAAATAGATAAGTTTATGTTTTCTTATTTTGCTTTTAAAATTAGGCCTTCTCTAGTCTGAAGTTAGATAAATAAACACCTAGATTTTCTGACTAATCTAAATAAATCTAATCTTCTAATCTTCAGGTGAACTGATTAAATGGTCATACAGTTGCAGAAGGAAGATCTACATCCTAAAAGATGGGAGGAATCAACCACAGTTCAGTTGATGCAACACAGGAAGGATGTTCTTTTCCCTTCATGGCTCCTAAGGGCATGTCAAAGCCTACTGCAGAAACTGAACATTAGAAGTAGATTGATCAGGCCGGGTGCGGTGGCTCATGCCTGTAATCCCAGCACTTTGGGAGGCCGAGGCGGGTGGATCACCTGAGGTCAGGAGTTTGAAACCAGCCTGGCCAACATGGTGAAACCCTGTCTCTACTAAAAATACAAAAATTTAGCAAGGCATGGTGGCATGCGCCTGTAGTTCCAGCTACTGGGGAGGCTGAGGCAGGAGAATGGCCTGAACCTGGGAGGTGGAGGTTGCAGTGAGCTGAGATTGCACCACTGCACTCCAACTTGGGCAACAAGAGCGAGACTCCATCTCAAAAAAAAAAAAAAAAAAAAAAAAAGAAGTAGATTGACCAGTTGATAATGTACTCTACCATGAGCACATTTTGGTCAGCTTAAGTGTTGCAAGAAAGTGAAAAAAGTAAGTGGCCTCTCAGAGTAGTGGTTTTTTGTTTTTGTTTTTGTTTGTGTTTTTATTTGTTAAGAGCTACTACTAGCTGACTATCCTTTTCACAGACAGTTGAGTCTCCACAGCAAAAACTCCCTTTACTCTCAGAATATGTGTGGATAACCTTCAGAGTGGCAGGCTAAATGCAGTAACATATTAAAGAGGACTTGGAGAACGTTAATGTTGCTAGAGAAGGAAAGTGAAATCTTTTTTTTTTTTTTTTTTACTGACATTGAAGAAGTTGTTTCTGAAGCTTCCCCTTGCTGTCAGTGTTGGTAGAGTAAGAGGTGGTGGTCACTTGCTAAGCGTGAAGAACTAGAGGTGGAAAGTATGGGACATGCAGCACCTAGCACTCCAGAAGGGCAGCAGAAACCGTGAAAAATCTGCAGGGAGCAGGTGCAGCTTAGGGGTGCTAAAGAAGGGGCACAAGAACTAATACCCACAGGATTCACTTTAGGAACAGTGTTTTAATTGCCTCCTCCTCACCTCATTGACGAGGGAGGGTTTTTTGCTCTAGGATCATGGGAATGAGAAACACCCAACCCCCAACACCGGCCTGATGAGATCAACAGCAGTGTGTTAGTCACATATGCTTACAGCCCGGGAGGACACCTAATGCCATGCAGGGCCGCATGGGGGTTGCACTTGGGAGTGGAGCGAACAGAGAGGGGCTGTTGGAGGCAAGCTTTATAGGATCAAGAGGATATGGTGCCTCCGGATTCCCACAGGAGGACGTGATTGGCTTTTTTGAATACTGTGGACTGAACCCCACTACTCAGGGATAAGCAGGAACGGTTCTTGGTCGCTTTAACCGAGGTTGTTTAGATAGGAGACTTCATCTACAAGAGCAGAGTGAGGAAGGGAACTTGCAGTTAGGCCATTCAAGGACCTCCAGATTTTACAAGATGTCAAGGTAGAACATAAAACGAGTGCCTTGATTTTTGGCCTTGCACCACAATGACACTTAAGGGATTGGTTTATGCTGGGTTCCAGGGGCTGTAAGGAGAGAAACTCAGGTCTTGGGCAGAAGTAACTTTCTTCCTCCAGAAACCAGGGATCTCAAAACAAAATGGCAGAAGCAGAATAAATGATTAAGACAAGTTTGCGTTCGAAGGATTGCTCTGAGAAGGATCCTGCCAACAGTAGCCGTCAAGAGACTACTTATTGTCCCAGATCTATACCCGGTCGATTGAGTAAATAGAGACACCACCTATCCGCTATTTAACTCACCCTCTTTAAAAAGTATTTTTTCAGCCAATGTTGCACATGTTGCACTGCAAGGAAAAGAAAAGAGAAAGTAAATTCCATGAGCCTTGTCTCTAGAGACCCACATATCCTGTCACTTAGGTAATGGGAGTGGGAAGTTACTTTGGTAAGCAGAAAGAGAAACTTGGTAAGCAGCCAGAGAAACTTTTGGGGGCTTCCCAGGGTTGTTTTGTCATAGTGTGGCGAAAGGTGCTGGGGTGGTATCTTCTAAACAATCCAGCCCTATCTTGGATCTAGGTTTAGCACAATAAAGTACAAGATTCCACGATATTTAATATTTCATCACGTGTTTGATGAGTACCTTCCAAATACTCAGAATGCTGTGTAAGTTTGCATCAGGACTGATTCCTTCCCTCAAGGAGCTCCCAATCTCCTCAGAGAAATAACATCATTTTATATAAAATGGCAATGTGTAAATATGTTCCAAGATGAAGAGCATGGAAAAAGAATGTTGTAATAGAAGTCAGTATATTTTCCTTATAATTGTATTGCTTACATTTTATGCTTTAAATAACTTACTGCACAAAACACATTACAGGGCAAAACACTTTCTTGACCTATGAGCTGAATCTCTTATGTACCCACAAACTAAATAGTGGTTAAAGTTTCTTTCTGCTTTAAAATGTGCCCATTTTAGTGCAAGTACTTGCAGATATCAGTTAAGGTGTGTGTGGGGGTACAGGAGGGAAGTCTCCTCACTCACTCTTCACTACGTTTGACACTGTTTGACAGCCCCTGAGTCTGAAGGTGCACAATCTCTCTAATCCTTCAGCCAATCTTTCTGTGGTCATTCTCCCTCTTTCATTTCAAGTCACTTAGGAGACACCTGGGGGTGACAATTGGAGGAATAAATTAAAGTATGATCATTTGGAGAAGTCAGACAAATACAGAAAGTCTAAGCTATTTGGAGATTTTCCTAATAAACTTTCCTAAGTGGGACATTTCCCACTTTAGCCAAACTTCTATTTAAGCGTACAGTTTGAATCAGGTTATGTTTCTGTCCCTGCCATTCATAGAACTTGGTCATATTAGTGCTAGCCCTGGAGAGTTCTGCCCCAACTCCAGGTCATTCTTGGTCCATAATCTGGTGGTGAGCAGTTTTGGCTTGTCAGTTAAAACTGTGGGGCTTTTAACTCTACAAGTTCAGGTCCTGTCCCTCAGAAATTCTAATGTAGGGATCTGGAGTTTGTCCTATGAAATCCACTGTGTCAAGGTTGAAATGAACTGATACCCGTTTAATGTAAAGGGAAAACCTTAGACAATTATAACTGAATGACAATGTAATCACCTTTCTGTGAATTCATTGTTGCTGGAAGTTTTCCAGCAGAGGCTACACTTTTGAACTATCAGTCCTCTTTCTCCAGCATAAAACATAACTATACCCTAAGCACCCTTTCTACATTATCTCATTAATCTGTACACATTTCCTGTAGGGAGGATGTCATTACTATTCTCATTTTACAAATGAGAAAAGTGAGATGCAGAGTGTAAATGATTTGCCTAAGATCAAACAGCCAAGAAAAGATGAAGACAGGACTACCGTGAAGATAATTGCTGATCTACTACCCCATGTGTTCTCAATCCTGTAGATATGCCCTGGCCCAAGGAGATGGCAGAAAGCCTAGGCCACTTGTCAGTTTATTCGAGGACCCTTAGATTTGATTGGACATCAGGGTGGGAAGGGGTGGGGTGGCTAGAGCCAGAGATTACACTGCTGCAGGTTTTCCTGCTAGTCCCACCTGCTTATGTACCTTGAGCCCGTGAGTTCTGCTGGGCAATCTATATAGAAACAACTGCTATTATTTACTGAGAGTTTGCCATGTGCCCAGCACTGTGTGAACTGTTTTACTTGTAAGAGCTTATTTAGTTGCTGCAGCAACCCTATGAAGAGAGAATTAGATCTTCATTTTGTAGATGTGGAAACTGAGGCTGAATGTCTTGCCAGGGTCATACAGCAAAGCCATGAATCAAACTCAGGTATATGTGTGCTCAAAGCCTGTGCCCTACAAAGGGATTGTTTTGGAGACAGTGATGTTCTGAAGGGCAGGGAGGACCTACTGAGATTGGTTGTCCCCTCGGAGTGTCTCAGTGTAGACCAGTGAATATTCACTTGGTTAGCCTGAGAGTGTACCCTGGGAGCTATTTCAGCCCCGCAAATGACATTTCACTGGGACATAGCCACTCCGAACTGTTATCAGATATAAGAGACTCCAGGATTTCTGAAATGCAGACACAAGTTATAATATGTTTTGTGTGGAGATGGAAATACTGTGTGTGTGTGTTGTGTGTGTGTGGACACCTGTATGTATGCACATGTACATACACACATGTAAGTGTATGATATAGAGAATGTCAGGGGAATGGGGTTCTACCCCTGTCTGCCACTCTATATTCAAGAAAGTCCAGAGAGGAAGTAGGGCAGACCTAGGGCTTTTTGAGGACATGCTTTCACTCTGCACATGAAACAGGCTGCCAGACTCTAAGAGCTTCTAAAAGGCCTTGAAACCAACTCCCAGGTTTCCAACCTCCAGCTCAAGTACTCTTTGGCAGCTGTGAATTTCTCAGGCCTCATTGGTATCACCAACCCATCTCCCTGGGGGTCCTGGAACTTCTCAGGAGTCTGGGGTCTGGGGTGCTGGCACGGAGGCCCATGGGGGTCACAGGCTTGTGCTCCTGGGGTATCTAAAATCCACTACCACATCTCAGGACTCAGAGCCCCAGGAAACCAGGACTTTCAAAGGCCGCACTGGCTTTCCCTGCTGTGCTT
This sequence comes from Mandrillus leucophaeus, assembly GCF_000951045.1. NCBI lineage: Eukaryota > Metazoa > Chordata > Mammalia > Primates > Cercopithecidae > Mandrillus > Mandrillus leucophaeus. The sequence continues at coordinate 756,531 of NW_012109119.1, forward strand.
AGGACAACAGGCTAGTTTAAAGCATGAAAAGGATAATTGTGTCCACACTTGGTACTCAGAATGGCTACCTTTTTGTCCTACTGCTATACTTTCTGACACGGAACATTACACCTGCGTCTTTCATTCCCCTGCTACACCCTCCACCAGGGTCTGGAATCCCACAGAAGCTCCAGGAACCAGGTGCTTTGGGGAGGGCAGACAGGAGTCTGCAGCAGCTTGTTAGTTTGGCACATGGCTTTGGACTCAGACAGACTTGGATTTAAATCCTGACTCTGCCTTGGAGGAGCTTGATGGTCTTGGCAGGTCACATGCTTCCTTGACCTTTGTTTCCTCCTCTGAAAAACAAAGGCACTAATGCCTGTCTGTGTGGTGACCTGGCACATCCCCTACCTTGGCCATGGCAAGTGCCCAACACACAGACGTGGTGCGATTTCAGCCACAGTGAGAAAGGACCCTTGGGCCAAAACAAATCCTTACCCGACAATTTTCTGACATGATCTGGCTTTTATGCACCTCTTTAGCCTCAAACAGGAGTAGTGCCCGCACTCTGCTTCCTTGAATACCACCATGATCTTTGTCACTGCTGTTCCTTCTTCCTAGAATGCTGTTCCCCTCAGACCTCCACTCTGTTCATCCAGTTAGGACTGGCTTCCAGGTCTCCTCGGTCACCTGGAAGAGAACCTTTAAGGGCTCCCCTGGCTCAGCTTTGTCCTCACTTGTGTGATTATTTTAATGACGTTTGTTAATTAATTCAACTACAAACTGTGGATGAGACAAACGTTAAGCAATGTAAACTCCATGAAGGTGCCTGTTTTACTCACCAGTGCCTGGTACATACTAGGTCTCAGTAACTATTTGTTGAAAGAATGAATGGATGAGAAATGCAATCATTTAACTGAAAGGAATACAGTTGTCACAATGCTAGTGCTCCCTCAAAATGTTAGTAGTTATTCTGAGGTCAAAAAGAGGTCCATGGTCAAATTGGACACTTTGGGTAAAGCAAGTTAGACAGGTTTCTTCTCAGTAGAACTTCTCAACATCTTAATACGCTAATGTGCATTATGAATTTCTAGTGGGAAGAGGCTTAATACCAAACAAGGAACCTCCTTTGTCATTTGCACCTTTCTGTGAATGAGTTTAATCAAAGCTTAGCCAGCGAGTAAGTGATGGGGAAGTAGAAGTTCCAGGCTCTGAAGGTGAGGAACTCTGCCTGTCTTCAGCCTGCCCCCAAATGCAGAGCCTCTGGGCTTCTGGGAGCAAAATCCACTTGAATACATGAGGCAGCTGGCCTGTTCACAACTCACCCTCACAACTGAATCTTGGCACAACCGTCTAAACCTGGACCTAAGTTGTCATTACTGCTATTTTTACCAAAAGACCTCTTTCTTACATTAGCCATGGAGGGATTTAATCTAAAAAAATTTTTTTTGCTGTTTATCTTCTTCAATAAAAAGTGACTTTGAGAATGTGGTGTAAGGTTGATGTGTCCCAAGAAACAGACCTGTTCCCTGTCTGGATTTGTTTTCTTTTATTGCTTTTTAAATCCAGCATTCCTCTTTTCATTTCTGGCTTAGGCTACAGGGCAGTACTGGTTTTGCTCAAGTGGAGTCTCTATTTGGAGTTGATCGAAAAAACAAAACTGGCTAAAAGAAGGATCAGGACAGTCCTAAATATAATTAAAATAGAAATAAAAGGGAGACACATAAACCAGATGGGTATCCAAACCTGGTTGGTTTCTGTGTTCCAAACATTGACTTCTGAGAAGCTGTATTTGAATGCAAGAATGGAGCAATGCCTGATGCCTCACAGTGGATGTAGCATGTGAATGAGGTTAGATAGAACAGAGTTGACATGTTGACTGCTGTGATTCATGGTGCTTCCAAGATGGCGCCACCGTAACAGAGTTGGTATTTACAGGCAGGGCAAACTGCAAAGCAGGGAGAGTTTATCTCTAGTTCTTCTTTCTCCAGGTTCAGCAGGGAAACTCAGATTGCCCTCTCACTAAGGGTGCCGTTGCTGTCTCTCGGTTTTCTTTGGCCTAGCATTCCAATTTTTTCATCTTACTCGTTCGAGATCCTGATCCTGGTTCTAAAACTAATCCAATAAATCAATTCACTAGCTAATGGATGATGGTTTAAAAATGTGACTTCCTCCTTTTACCTAAGATACTTGTATTTCAACAAGGATCATCTGGTTGATATCAAACAAGGCACTCTAATGGTGAAAAGTCAGGCAGTAGGGAGATGCCGCATAGATTGTCCTACAGTTCCCTTCAAGTTCTACAGAGAGGCAGCTGTCTGCTCTGGCTGGGTAGAGTTGGCTCTGTTACAGATCTTTGCTGTGCAGTAAAGGTAGGTTAAAGGGCAGCACCGAATGGAACGAGAATAGAAAACAGCACATGGAGATGGTATTTTGTCCATGGATTGGGGATTACTATCCTAAGCAGTCAGAATTTTTCCAGCAGAGTTTTATACAATAAAATAAATGTGTTCTGCACTTTTAGTGTTTAAATAAACACGGAGGATTTATTTCTAGCTGTAATGTAAATTGGTGATGTAGAAAGTTATGAAAAGAGAATGCATCCAAAAACTTGAGACCTCCTGGTTTCTGTCACTGCTCTGTGAGCTTAAACAACACTGATTTCTACATAAATAACTCACCCCTTATAAAATATATGTAAAATAATTTACTGTAAGAATTTTCCCCTTAAAAAAGTACCTTTAGTGTGAACAAAAGTTTATGGAAACTAGCATGAGTAAACCAAGAGCAAAGGGCAATATATGTATGTATAAATATATAATATATTCTCTGGATCTTCTAATTTTCTATATTTGTATTTGAAATTATAATCAAAGGCCATGACCCAAGATAGCCATTCCTATAATATACCCTGAAATAGTGGCTTTCCAACCTTCTTCTACTTTGACCTGCAGTAATAAATCCATTTTACCTTGTGATCCAATACACACACACACCCTGAAATAAAAATTTCATAAAACAAAGCTAACGCTTGTTACATGCAATAGCTCTGGTATTTTTATTCTATCTTCTTCAACTTCTTTTTTCCTTCTTGTTTTCTTAAAAATTGATATTACTAGTTCACCAGCAAATTGGTACCCACAGTTTGAAAAGCACTGCCCCAGAAACTCTCACACACATAAAATGTGTATAGCAGCACTGTTCGAAATAGCAAAGAAGTGGGGAAATGTGTATGGCTAACGATAAACATTGTGTATCAAAATGGAGTATGACTTGGATTTGGAGGTTAGAAAAGGACTTTTGAGGAAATGACACTTACATTTAGACTAGAGGGTAAAGCCTGGCAAGGAGTATTGGACACTGAGCAGGCTTTGAGTAAACAAAACCTTGGCACCCTCCAGGAACTGAAGAAGGCTAACGTGGTGGGGCCGTAGCCAAGGAGACAGATATGTCATAAGATTGGGATAGTGGGAATAAATTGTGCAATGTTTTCTAGGCAATATTAAGGATGGAAGATTTTAATTTATCTAAGTGCAGTGGGTAGTCATCGAGGGGTTTTAAGCTGGGAAATAACACAATCAAATTTATCTTTTTAACCATTGCCCTGGCTCCTATGTGAAGAATGGATTCACATAGAATGGAAGAAAAAGGATCAAGGGACCAGGTACAGTGGCTTCTGACTGTAGTCCCAGCACTTTGGGAGGCTGAGGTGGGAGGATCAGTTGAGCCTGGGTGTTCAAGACCAGCCTGGTCAACATAGTGAGACCCGGTCTCTCCAAAAAAATTAAAATATTTCCCGGGTGTGGTGGCGTGCACCTGTAGTCCCCTCTACTCCAGATGCTGAGGCAGGAGGAGTGTTTGAGTCCAGAAGTTTGAGATTATGGTGAGTTATGATCATGCCACTGTATACCAACCTGGTTGACAGAGCAAGACCCTGTCAAAAAAAAAAAAAAAAAAAAGAAAGAGAGAGAGAGAGAGAAAGAAAGAAAAGAAAAGCAAAAAAGAAAAGAAAAGAAAAGAAAAGAAAAGAAAGAAAAGAAAAGAACAGAAACATGGAGGAAAACCAGTTAAGAAGCTATTGTAAAAGTCTGATGGCTTGGATTGTGGTGAGAGCAGAAACAAAGATAAGTGGATTCCAGGGAATATTTTAGAGAGATATATCTATGGGACTCAGTGATGGCTTAGTTAGAATTGAAGGTGGGATTGAAGGAGAGAGGTGAGATTGAAGGTAAGGGCTATATCAAGGATGACACACCAAGTATTCATGCTAGAGCATCTGAGTAGATGAAAATGTTATTTATTGATGTAGAAGACCAAAGGAAAGCACATTTGAGCAGGCAAGGATTAAGAATTTGGTTTTGTAAATCTTAAATCTGAGATGCCTGTGAGACCTCCAAATAGAGAATTCAGGTTATCAATTAGCTATGCAAACCTGGAGCTCCACAAGGAGACTAGATTAGAGATATATATTTGAATCAGCAGCCTACATAAATGCGATCATCCTGGAATGACAAAACAGAGCATGAGGAAAGGATTGAGCTCAGGACAGAGCCATGAGGAGCCCCAACATTCAGATGTGGCTTGAGAAGAAGGGATCAGAACAGGAGTCTGAGGCCACGGGGTAGTAGGAAACTTATAGTGCATGGTCTCATAGGGTCCAAAGGAAGAGATGGTTTGATAATTGGTTAGTAGTTAACAGTGTCAAGTACTGCTAAGAAGTTAAATATGATGAGATTGCTCTTCCCCTAAGTGACATGAGGTGATCTGTGAAAATAGTTCACTATTCACTTGACCCAGAAAATCCCACAAAATTATGCAAATCAAGAGGTTCAAATCTTTGTGTTCACTTTCAGAACACTCATGAAACTGCCCAGGCCATCAGGCATATGCACATACAAAAAGCCACCGAGCATCTGAAAGATGTCACTTTACAGAAGCAGTGTGTACCATTCCGACATTTCAGTGGGGGAGTTGTTGGGTGTGCTCAGGCCAAGCAGTGGGGCTGAACATGGGGTCAGTGACCCAAAAATCGTGCTGAATTTTTGCTACATATACTTAAAAGTAAACAGAGATTAATGCTGAGCTTAACAGTTTAGATATAGATTCTCTGGTCATTGAGCATATCTAGGTGAACAAAGCACATAAAATGTGTTACCGGACTTACAGAGCACATAGTCAGATTAACTCATACATGAGCTCTCCCTGCCACATTGAGATGATCCTTACTGAAACAAATTTTTCTTCTTGTTCAAGAAGAAAAATGAGTGAAGTATCCAATTATTAAAGAAGAACTTGTTTATTTTTTAAATGAATAACAGTGGGTATTAAATCACTATGGTATTTTTGTTCTACTAGCTACATTTGAAAGAGTGGTACAAGAGTTTTATTATTTAATAGTAATTTAAATTTTATCAGTAATTACGTTTTTATTAACCATTCAAACTTCTGATAAAAGTGGTTAGATGTTGATTTAAAAATATGTGAGGAGGTGCCTAACTTTCACAATTCTTCTCTGCTATCAATAGTTAAAAATATCCCTTGATTTAGGCCAAATGCAGTGGCTCATATCTGTCATTCCAACACGTTGGGAGGCTCAGGTGGGCAGATCACTTGCACTCAGGAGTTCGAGACCAGCCTGAGCAACATGGGAAACCATATGTATACAAAAAATACAAACAATAAGCCAGGCGTGGTGACTCATGCCTATGATCCCAACTACTCAGGAGGCTGAGGTGGAAACATTGCTTGAGCCCAGAAGGTCGAGGCTGCAGTGAGCCAAGATCACATCATTGCACTCCAGACTGGGTAACAGAGTGAGACCCTGTCATACACACACACACACACACACACTCCCTTGATTTAGTACATCAGAGCTTTACATTAATGTACAATGTACCACAGTAAGATTTAAGAAGGGAGAAATGTATGAATTTCTTCTGTAAGGTGGAAAAGGGTAATTGTGAAAAGGAAGATAAGAACCAAAAACTGGCAGGTGCATTTTCAGGTGGATAGGTTTATAAAAATGTACTAAATTGTTTTAAATTTTGCAAAAGGTAGTTGAGTATTTGTGCCCATATTCCCTTGGAAAGTCTTTGTGTTCCACTGGGAGTTCACATAACACAGGTTAAAAACTGCTGGTTTAGCCCAAACTTCATTCTGCATCAACCAAATAAAATTAGGATTCTGTAAACAAAGACAATTCTACAGTATCTGCAATAGGTAGTCTTCTCAGAGTGAGTCAGAGAAATAGCAGTGGCAGAGAATGGGAGCTCAAGCTTTCTAGAGAACAAAGGTAAGATTGCTGGGCCATGTAGACCACCTGCTGATACCTATAATTAAGATTTTATTGTGATACAAATCTGGATTGGTTTTGTGATTTTTACGGCCACGCTCAGCTGCTTAGGCATTGACACAGGGGAGGACTGGGGGTTCTGTAGGCAGATGCTGTGAAAGGAGAAAAAGCCAATTAAGCCTCACATATTTGTGATAGGATGATTGTAATGATGGGCTCAGGAATGTAAGCTGGTGTGGGAGAAGGGAAGGCAAAAGGGCATGATGGCAAAAAAGTGGAAAGGATCATAGATCAAAAAGCCTGAGCCAGGCACAGTGGCTCATGCCTATAATGCCAGCGCTTTGGAAGGGTGAGGTAGGAAGATCATTTGAGCCCGAGAGTTTAAAACCAGCTTGGGAATTATGGCAATACCTCCATCTCTACCAAAAAAAAAAAAAAAAAAAAAATTAGCCTGGCATGATGGCATGCACCTGTAGTCCCAGTTGCTTGTGAGGCTGAGGTGGGAGGATAGCTTGAGCCCAGGAGTTCAAGATTGCAGTGAGCCATGATGATATCACTGCACTCTGCCCTGGGCAACAAAGTGAGGCCTTCTCTCAAAAAAAGAAAAAAAAAATCTAACAAAACTAAGCAGGAAAGCTGGAAGGAAGAGATAATGGATGACTGATATGGTTTGGCTGTGTCCACACCTAAATTTCATCTTGAATTGTAGCTCCCATAATTCCCGCATGTTGTGGGAGGGACCCTGTTGTGGGAGATAATTGAATCATGGGGGTGGTTTCCCCCATACTGTTCTCCTGGTAGTGAATAACTCTTACAAGATCTGATGATTTTATAAGGGGTTTACCCTTTCGCTTGGCTCTCACTATTCTCTCTTGCCTGCTGCCATGTGAGACATGACTTTGCTCCTCCTTGCCTTCCACTGGGATTGCGAGGCCTCCCTAGCCACATGGAACGGTGAGTCCTTTAAACCTCTTTTTCTTTATAAATTACCCAGTCTCGGGTATGTCTTTATCAGTAGCATGAAGACAGACTAGTACAATGACAAATGGGATGTTTGAATTTACGATTTCTTTTAAAAATGTCTGTTCCTGCCCTTTGCCTATCTTTTAATGGAATTATTTGTGTTTGTTGTTGTTGAGTTGTTTGAGTTCCTTGCAAATTCTGGATATTAGTCCCCTGTCAGATGCATAGTTTGCAAATATTTTCTCCCATTCTGCAAGTTGTCTGTTCACTTTGTTGATTATTTCTTTTGCTGTGCATAAGAAACTTAAACTTTTTAGTTTAAGTCCCATTTGTCTATTTTTGTTTTTCTTGCCTGTGCTTTTTAGGTCTTAGTCATGAATTCTTTGACTAATGTCCAGAAGAGTTTTCTCTAGGTATTCTTCTAATATTTTTAAAGTTTCAGGTCTTACATTTAAGTTTTTAACATATCTTGAGCTGATTTTTTTATTTGGTGAGAGATGGGAGTCCAGTTTCATTTTTCTATATATTGGAATCCAATTTTACCAGCACCATTCAGTGAAAAAGTTGTTCTTTTCCCAGTGTACATTCTTGTCACCATTATCTTCAGTGAAACAAGACACAGAATAATAAATATCACATGTTCTCACTCATATGTGGGAGCTAAATAATGTTTACACATGGACTTAGAGTGTGGAATGATAGACGATGGAGACTCAGAAGAGAATCACAGTGGGAGGAAGATGAATGATGAGAAATTCCCTAATAGGTACAATTTATGTGAATTGGGTGATGGATACCTGAAGGCCCTGATTTCACCACTATGCAATCTATGCATGTAACAATATTGCACTTGTACTCTATAAATTTAACAAAAAAAATCCCTTTGGGTTTTGATGCGATGAATTTCTGGGGGTGAAAAACACAAGGGGGTGACCATGGCCATGGGTAGCTGTGCAGGAATGGAGATAATCACGAATTAGAAGGGTAGGGAACTGAGATGCAAGGCTGCTGGATGAGCTTCAAGGGTAATATCAGGAGCCATGTGGAGAAGATGGCTGTCAATCAGGGTCTTCAGTGAGTTTGAGTAGGAAGCAAAAGGGTGATCAGCAACTTGTTATTCCATGGTAGGTGGGGCGTGGTGTAGTCCATACAGTGCAAGCCTAAGAGGAGAAGAGGTTTTTATAAGAAAGTGGAATGAGGAGGAATGTCTGAAAGTGGCTCTGGAGAACAACAAACAGAACACTTCTACTTCTCAACCCTGAGGGGTATGGTGCTTATCAGATTTTGAAGCTCTTTGTGCTGAGAGAATACCACTTTCCTTTCTACACATGAAGTACACTGTGATTATAGCTCTCATGTGTGGGTGAGTATAATCCTGAAGCTTTACATACACAACACTGAGAAATACAATCAAACTGGAAAAGATATTTTAAAATTTATATTTTCCAAATATATGGAAATGTATAGATTCTTGTTTTTATAGACAATACGAAGAATTTCCAACATTTTTCAGTTTTCTGCTACTTCTTTCGTATCCTTATTTTCCTGAATTTAGGCCCTTTTACTCTATGGAAAGATACTGAGATACAATTTATTTGCTTCAAATTCTATCAACAGAGTAATTTTTGGTCTAGTGGCCTGTACCGCTATTTATTTTTCCACTGCTTTCTGTACTTACATGAACACCTGGTAAGTGTCAGGCACTATGTTAGGCACAGATGCAGTAGTTAACAAGACCTATCCCCTCCCCTCAAGGAGCCTAATCTAATGGGGAAGATAATGTAGATTAACATTAGATACCTCATTCATTTATTTATTTATCCACTCTTGCATTGACTTTTCCATTCATTCATTCATCCATCCATCCATCCATCCATCCATCCATCCATCCATCCATCTATCCTTCAGTAAACATTTATTAGGCACTCAACTTAGGCATAGCACTACCTTAGCAACCTTGACCACTGTGCATTTGTGGAGATCAGTAACCCATAATTATGGGTCTGATCAGTAAAAATAAATCTGGAATTCCTTAAGGTAAAAAGTACATTTTACTAATACTTGCCATTGGATAAAGGGCATGTGGATGACCACAAAAAATACTCTAACTGTCAATATAATGTGTCTACAAGCCTGGACTCTGAAGTCAGATCAACTTGAATTCAAATTTTGATTCTATCACTTTTTAGCTGTTTGCCTTCAGGCAAGTTTAATCTCCATGCTCCTCAGTTTTCTCAACTGTAGTATGGAAATAATACTTATTTCATAGAAATGTTGAAATTGAGCAAGATAATATCTATATAGCTTAGAAAATAAGTGCCTATTAAGTGACATGATGCCATCAAAAAATTATTAAGGCAAATAGAAACAGACAACACTACATGGCCACACTCCATCACCTCTTCTTTTCTTGGGTCAAATTTGGTAATAACCACTTTGAAAAGAAAGGACATGAAAACACACACACATACATGCAAGCACACATACATGTGCGCACACACACAACTGTGACACAAGAATCTGGACAGTGGAGAGCCCTGACAGCCCAAGGAGTCCATGTAACTTCTGTGACACAAGACCTTTTCCACTTTAGCAGGGAATGAGCTGTTTACAGCACCGGCGGTCAAATCCAGTTGTCTAACAGAATTAGGTTTACATTGGCAAGATGCTTTACCTGGGGCTGAGAAAGCCACTGGTTCAGATCCAGCAGTGTCGGAATTTTGCCACATTTCTATTGGTGGGGGCTTTGGCATAAACCATCAAGGCTCCCATCTGATAATGATAACAATGAGTGAGAGGTTGTTAATTCTAGCAGGTTAACTAATACATTAACTTCTTCTAGAGAAGAGGCTTTCAACTTGCCGGCACCTTGGAATTGCTATGGAGCTGTTAAAAAGGACTGATTCCAGGTCCCACACCCAGAGATTCTGATTTAATTGGTGTGGGATTCAGTCTGAGCACAGGGATTTTTAAAAACTGTTCTAGTGATTCTAATGAGCAGCTGGGGCTGAGAACCCCTGCCTTAGAGCCTAAGGTCCCATTTCGAGTCATAGGGAAGTTCCCATCTATATTGCGTAAAGCCAATGGTTCGTGTACGCACATGCACTCATTCTCTCTCTCTCACACACACTCATACACGTACACTCTAGCCACCTTCTAATCTTTGAAACCTCACTGAGAAACAAGAGTGATAAAGTGAGTAGATACTAAGACAGTTTTAACTAGAACATAATTGAAGGAAGAAATACTTCAGACAGTTTGTAGGCAACAGAGAAGGCATTCAAAGAAAGAAGTAATATAGGTCTCATTTGCCAGTGGATTTCCAGCAACTGGGATGAGGGGAATGAAGGGAGGAAAGGGAAGAAGCAAGAGAAAAGAGAAACGGGGAAGGGAAGAGAGAGAGAGAGAGAACAAGAACACAAAGATGTGCAGATTTGGAGCCTCAGTGGGGGTTGGAGGAAGTCTAAGAAAGTCCCTGACAGGAATTCTGTGGAAAGCTCACAGGATATAAGCACAAGTTCTGCTGAGGAAGAGAAAAGACTCAGTCGATGCTGGGCACATATTTTATTGAGTTCCCATCAGTTGAATTTGTGCTTTCTTCAGCAGCGACACCCCAATCTTGTCATGCATGACCATGACCCCAGTTTAGGAGATTCGGAAGACCCTTCTGCCCTGACTCAGCATATTTTCTATTTCTTTCTTTCTTTTTATTTCTTCTCCCATTGACCTTCCAGTAGGCACTATGGCCCGATTCTCAGCACAGCCTACAGTCTATGCACTAAGTGTAATGAATTCTAATCTGCTCGAGAGCTGTGCTCCGCCCTTTGAGTGGTGCCAATAGATCTGCCCTGATGTCATGCACATGGTCTTGGTTGGGCTTCTCATAATCTCAGCTCTCATGTATTAATTCTGGCAGGGAACAATATGTGCTGAGGAAGAAAAATGCAGCTAAGTGGCCCAGGAAGTGATTATACCCAAACTTTGATCTTTTTATATATTGTTTGGTTCAAAGGGTAGTCATTGGTCTCAGCAACTCCTTCCCAGGTACTCTCATGTGATCCTAGGTAATAAAGCCTAAAACAGTACACTTTTCTCCCTGACTCATTTTTACCAGAACAATCATCATGAAAATGTAATCATATGACAGAACACCGAGGACATAGGACTTTACTCCTTTGTTGAGGTAGTCTTTTCACATAGAATTTTCATTTGCCAGTAGCTTGATATCTGCTACTCCTAGAAAGATTTCTTTAAGATCTAAAGATTACACGATGCCCTAAATTTGAGAATCTTTGAGCTCCCTATCGACCCGTATTCTACCAATTGTGAAGTGGAACAAAGAACAAAGGACAAGTTTAAGAGGTTTCTACAAAAGAGCTGGATACCAGCAAAAGACATGACAAAAGATATAAACAAACCATAGTAATAGGAAAATGTATAGTAAAATTTTATGTGTGTGTCATTTAGTTCCTCTTCTCTTAGGAAATTATGATACATTGGGAACAATTAATACAACGATGATATATAATAAAAACATTATCATGACCTAAATGTTTATCAGCTTGATTTATTGAATAAATCATGGTATATAAATATAATGGAATATTATGGACATTAATAAATAAGATGGAATACCACATTTATTGTATATGTTAAGTGAAAATGCCAATTGCAGAACAGTGTGATCGAATTTTGAAAAAAACCTGGAAGAGACACACTACAATGTGGTAGGGTGACAGAATTTCTCTTCTTTGTGTCATTGATTTTTTTTTCACAGTAAGCATTCATAGCTTCTATAATCAGTAAAAATACAGAAACTTTTCCACCCACACCCCATAAAACAAAAAAAATGAAAGTATTTGTTGAGTAAGTAAGAATTTACAAAAAAGTGATACTACTGCCCTCCTCCCCCCACCACACACACATCTTTTTCCCCTGGTACTGGAATTCAAAGTCAGCATCACTGTGACAATGACAAATAGGCAAAGGTTTGGTAGAGCCATGATGTTCTGAGATTTTTGTTAAAGAAATTCACAAGCCTGATGATTTGAGGAAAGCCTAAAAAGCTTTCTCCTTTTATGGTGTTGTGTGTATATGTTTGCATACCCTTAGACACAGCTTCTCATGCATCTTTTCCAGTGACTCGCGGAGACTCTGGGTCAATGTCAAGGGGGCAGAGTCTTTTCATATTCCCTCTCTCCCTTCCTGATCCCCAGAGGAAGGCCTTCTTTTAGAATCCTTGGCTGCACCCAGCACCAGCCCTGGGAAAACTTCAAGTAGAGGAGGCTCTACCCATATTCCCTCTGCAGGACCATCTTCCTCCTCTCAGCTTCCCCTCTCACCAGTCTCTGTCACCTGAGATACCCAAGCTACTCCCCATAGCCTGTTTCTGTCAGCTGTGGTCCCTCACCACACATACCTCTCACAGCCTTTCAGGCTCCAGAATAACATTGCTTTCTATTCCTGGCTGCCGGTTGAACCATGACAACTCCTATCATGGCAGGGCAAGGTTCCTGGTTAAGAGGAATTAAAATCTCAAAACAGTGCAAATAATCAATACTCTGACAAGTAGTCACATCTCAGAAAGAGAGTTAACCTGGAGGAATGAATCTGTAATACTGTAATTTTAGCCAGGATTACAGACTAATAAGGACAATATTTTGGTGGGTGTATGTGTTGGAGTGGGGGTGGAAGCAGGAAGCTAGTTAGCAACAAAACAAGGACCAGAACTTTTGTTTCCCTGTTGCCCAAACCAGGGCTCTTCTGGCAATAGTTTTTTGCCTTTTTTTGCTTCTTCATTGGAATTTAACACTCTTAGTAGTATTTTATAATTTGAAGAAAATTTCATCCTTCAATACTTTAAAGAGAAAAAGTATTATATTGCTATAGAATGTGTGTAAAAAGCTGATTTGAACAGTGTTTGTAGTCATTTTGGCATATCAAAGGATTATTAAATCACAGTATCTCCAGTTTAAAGCAAAAAATCAAAATAGTATTAACCCCTGCCATACTACTTGAGAGACAGTGAGCTCTGGAATCAGATTGCCTGGGTTGAGTGGGCAGGCAGTCTGATTTACATGCAACGGCTAGCTTAGCCACACGCCAGCTGTGTGACCTTGGGCAAATTAACCTTGCCTCTCCATGCCTGCGTTTCCTCTTTCATAAAACATGAGCAATAAAGGTATCCACCTTACAGGATTGCTTCTAGCATTAAATGAGTTGATGCATATAAAACATTTAGAACAGAGACTGGCACAAAGTAAACACCCGATAGATCAGCAGTTGAAGAAATGAAAGTATAGGTCACAGCTACATATATATTTTATTGGATGCTCAAGTCAGTAAAAAATATGTTAAATATATCGGTGAGAATAGTCAGGAAAACTTAAAAAGAACAATGATAAAATGAAGACTTGCATTTCCAGGCATTACTATCTTTTATACCACCCATCAGTACAATCAGTGAAATAAAATGAGACTGTAGCAACAGTAAACAGAACAATGGAACAGAATAGAAATCTCTAAAAGCAACCCCAAACACACACGTGAATTTAGTACTAACAAGATTGACATTTGAAATTTGGGGAAAAAAATTGAGCCACCCAATAAATAGTGGTAAGACAAATGGTGAAACATTTGGAAAAGTCATCAGATCTGTTTTTTAATAATTTATACCAAACTAGTTTGGGTAAATAGATTGGATTTTCCATATGAAGGAATAATATACAGTCACTAAACCATGTTTTTGGTTGGGAATGGTGGCTCATGCGTGTAATCCCTGCACTTTTGGAGGCCAAAGCAGGAGGAGAACTTTAGGCCAGGAGTTCAAGACCAACCTAGGCAACATCTCTACCAAAAAAAAAAAAAGAAAAAAAACAGACATGGTGGTGCACACCTGTGGTCTCAGATACTTGGGAGGCTGAGGCAGAAGGATTTCTTAAGCCTAGGAGTCTGATGCTGCGGTGAGCTGTGGTCATGCCAATGCACTCCAGCCTGGGTGGCAGTGCTAGACCCTGCTTCTAAAAAAAAAGTTTATTTAATGACGTGGAAAACTTATCAGAGTATACGATGTTAAAAAACAAACTGGCTTATAAAACAGTTCAATACCAGTATTTTAAAATACGAATTCTTAAAGGGATGAAAGAATAAGTCTTAGCAGTTGCTTATTTCTAAGTGGTGAAATTGAGGATTATTTTGATTTTCTTCATTTTTTTCTTTATTTTTTATTTTTTTTACAGAGAGCATTATTATCATTTTAGTTAAAATTTTAATTGAGACAATTATAGATTTACATGTAATTGTAAAAAATAATAGAGATCTGTGTACCCATTATCTGGGTTCCCCCAATGGTTATATCTTGCAAAACTATACTATGATATCACAACCAGGATATTGGCATTGATACAATCTGTAGGTCTTATTCAGATTTCCCAAGTTTTACTTGTACTCATTTGTGTATGGGTATGTGTTTAGTTCTGTACAATTTTATCACATCTGTAGGTTTGGGTATTCACCAGCATAGGCAAGATACAGAGCAGTTCCTTTACCATAAGAAAGACCTCTCCTGTTGCCTTTATACCCTCACCTACCTCCCACTTCTTTAAATTTTTAATTTTTATGGATATACATTAATAGAAGTTATACGTATTTATGGGGTATATGAGATATTTTGCAACAGGCATACAATGCATAATAATCACATCAGGGTAAATAGAATATCTATCACCAAACATTTATCATTTCTTTGTGTTACAATCATTCCAATTATATCCTTTTAGTTATTTAAAAATGTACAATAAATTATTGTTGACTGTAATCACTCTGTCATGTTACCAAATACTAGCTCTTATTCATTCCATCTAACTATATTTTTACACTCATTAACCATCCTGACTTCAACGATCCTTCCCAGCCTCTAGTAACTGTCATTCTACTCTCTCTCCATGGGTTCAGGTGTTTTAATTTTTAACTCCCACAAACGGGAGATAACATGTGAAGTTTGTCTTTCTGTGCCTGGCTTATATCACTTAACATAATTACCTCCAGTTCTATCCATGTTGTTGCAAATGACAGGATCTCATTATTTTTTATGGCAGAATAGTAGTCCATTGTGTACATCTACCACATTTTCTTTATCTGTATGCCTGTTGTTGAACACTTGGGTTGCTTCCAAATCTTGGCTATTGTGACTAGTGCTGCAATAGACATGGGAGTTTATTTCTTCAGACTTTTCTTCAATATACTGATTTCCTTCCTTGTGGATGTATACCTAGCAGTGGGATTGCTGAATCACATGGTAGTTCTATTTTTAGTTATTGAGGAAACACCGTACTGTTCTCCACAGTGGTTATGCTAATTTACATTACCACCAACAGCATATGAAGGTTCCTTTTTCCCCACGTCCTCTCCAGCATTCATTATTGCCTGCATTTTGGATAAAAGCAATTTTTAACTGGGGTGAGATGATACCTCATTGTAGTTTTGATTTGCATTTCTCTGATGATCAATAATGTTGAGCATCTTTTCGTATACCTGTTTGCCATTTGTATGCCTTCTTTTGAGAAATGTCTTTTCAGAGCTTTTGCCTATTTTTGTCACGTTTAGATTATTACCACATTTTTTCCTATTGAGGCGTTTGAACTCCTTATATATTCTGGGTATTACTTCCTTGTGAAATGAAGGGATAAATATTTGTTTGCAACCCCATTCTGTGGGTTGTCTCTTTGTTGATTGTTTTCTTTGCTGTGCAGAAGCTTTTTAACCTGATGTGACCCCATTTTTCCATTTTTGCTTTGGTTGCCTGGGCTGGTGGGATATTACCCAAGAAATCTTTGCCAAGACCAATGTCCTGGAGAGTCTCCCTGAAGTTTTCTTTTAGTAGTTTCATAGCTTGAGGTTTTAGATTTGTCTTTAATTCATTTTGATTTGATTTTTGTATATGACAAGAGACAGGAGTCTAGTTTCCTTCTTTTGCATATGGATATCCAGCTTCCCAGTACCATTTATTAAAGAGACTGTCCTTTCCCAGCATATGCTCTTGGCACCTTTGTTGAATGAGTTCACTGTAGATACATGAACTTATTTTTGGGTTCTGTATTATTTCACATTGGTCTTTGTGTCTGTTTTTATGTCAGTACCATGCTGTTGTGGTTACTATAGCTTTGCAGTATAACTTGAAATCAGGTAAAGTGATTCTTCAAATTTTGCACTATTTGCTTAGGATGGCTTTGGCTATTCTGGGTCTTTTGTGGTTCAATATAAGTTTTAGGATTGTTTTTTCTCTTTCTGTAGAGAACATCATTGGTATTTTGGTAGGGATTGCATTGAATCTGTAGATTGCTTTGGGAAGTATGGACATTTTAACAATATTGATTCTTTCAATCCATGAACATGGAACATCTTTTCATTTTTTTGTGTGTCCTCTTCAATTTCTTTTATCAATGTTTTATAGTTTTTGTTGTAGAGATCTTTCACTTCTTTGGTTAATTACTAGGTATTTTATTTTATTTGTAGTTATCATAAATGGGATTACTTTCTTGATTTCTTTTTCAGATTGTTCACTGTTGGCATATAGAAATGCTACTGAGTTTTGTATGTTTATTTTGTATCTGGCAACTTTACTGAATTTGGTTATCAGTTCGAATAGGTTTTTGGTGGAGTCTTTAGGTTTTCCAAATGTAAGATTATATAATCTGCAAAAGGAATAATTTGACTTCCTTTCCGATTTGGATGTGCTTTATTTCTTTCCCTTACCTGATTGCTCTAGCTAGGACTCTGGTATTATGTTGAATAACATTGGTGAAAGTGGGCATCCTTACTGTGTTCCAGGTCTTAGAGAAAAAGCTTTCAGTTTTCCCCCATTCAGTGTTATACTAACTGTTGTATATGAGTCTGTTGTATATAAGTCTGTTGTATATGACTTGCATTGTGTTGAGATATGTTCCTTCTATATCCAGTTTTTTTGGAGTTTTTTATTATGAAGGAATATTGATTTTTATCAAGTTCTTTTTAGCATCAATTGAAATGATCATGTGTTTTTGTCTTTCATTCTGTTGAGAAGATGTACACTGTTGATTGATTAGCATATGTTGAACCATCCTTGCATCGCTGGGATAAATCCCATATGGTCATGATGAATGATCTTTTTAACGTGTTGTGGAATTCAGTTTGATAGTATTTTGTTGAGGATTTTTGCATCGACGCTCATCAGGGATATTGACTTGTAGTTTTCTTTTCTTTCTTTTTTTTTTTTTTGATGTGTCTTTGTCTGGTTTTGCTATCAGGGTAGTACTGCCCTTGTAGAATGAGTTTAGAAGTATTCTCCCATTCTCTATTTTTTGGATTAGTTTGATTAGGATTGGTATTAGTTCCTCTACAAATCTTTGGTAAAATTCAGCAGTGAAGCCACTGGGTCCTGGAATTTTCTTTGCTGGGAGACTTTTTATTACTTGATCTCATTACTTGTTATTCATCTATTCAGGTTTTGGATTTCTTTGTAGTTAAATCTTGGTAGTTATAATTTATCCTTTTTTTAGGTTTTCCAATTTATTGGCATATAGTTACTCATGGTAGTCTCTAATAATCCTTTGAATTTCTGCAGTATCCATTGTAATGTATCCTTTTTCATTTCTCATTTTATTTATTTGTGTTTTCTCTTTTTTTCTTGGTCTGTTTAAAGGTTCACCAATTTTGTTTTTCTTTTCAAACACTCAATTTTTCACTTCATTTATCTTTTATATATTTTTCATTTCAATTTCACTTATTTTTGCTCTGATCTTTATTATTTCTTCTACTAATTTTGAGTTTGTTTTGCTCTTGCTTTTCTACTTCTTTAGACAGAATCCTTAGGTTGTTTATTTGAAGTTTTTCTACTTCGATGTAGGTGCTTATCACTAAAAACTTACCACTTAGTAGTGCTTTTACTGTATATCTTAGGTTTTGGAATATTGTGTTTACATTATCATTTGTTTGAAGAAATATTTCTATTTCCTTCTTAATTTCTTCATGGACCTACTGATCATTCAGAGTATATCGTTTAATTTCCATATGTTTGTATAGTTTCCAATTCCAACTTCTCTTGTTATTGATTTCTAGTTTTATTCCATTGTGGTCAGAGAAGATGCTTGGTATTATTTCAATTTTTTGACTGTTTTAACACTTACTTTGTGATTTCATATTTGACCTATTCTAGAGAATAATCCATGTATTGAGGAGAAGAATGTGCTATTGGATGAAATATTCTGTATATATCTGTTAGGTTCATTTGATCTATAGCACAGACTAAGTCCAATGTTTCTTTGTTGACTTTCTGTCTGAATGATCTGTCCAATGTTCAAAGTGGAGTGTTGAAGTCCCCATCTATTATTGTATTGGGACGTATCTCTCTCTTTAACTCTAATAATATTTGCTTTATATCTGGGTGCTCCAGTGTTGGGTGCATATATATTTACAATTGTTATACCCTCTTGCTGAACTGACCCCTTTGTAATTACACAGTGACCTTATTTGTCTCTTTTTATAGTTTTTGTCTTGAAATCTCTTTTGTCTGATATAAGTAGCTACTCCTACTCTTTTTTGGTTTCCCTTTTCATGGAATAAGTTCTTTCATCCTTTCATTTGTCTATGTGTGTCTTTATAGGTGAAGTGTGTTTTTGCAGGCAACAGATCATTGGATCTTATTTTTTTAAAATCCATTCAGCCACTCTGTCTTTTTATTAGAGTATTTAGTCCATTTACATTCAATGTTATTGTTGATAAGTAAGGACTTACTCCTCCCATTTTGTTATTTGTTTTCTGGTCGCTTTATAGTCTTCTCTTTCTTCCATTTTGTCTTCCTTTTAGTGAAAATGATTTTCTCTGGTGGTATGTTTTAATTTCTTGCTTTTCATTTTTGATGTATCTGTTGTGGGTTTTTTGACTTGAGGCTACCATGAGGCTTGCAAATCACATCTTATAACCCAATATTTTAAACTGATGACAACTTAACTCTCATTGCAAAGATAAACAAACAAGTGAGGAGAAAACTAATAAAACTCTACATTTTAATTTCATTCCTTCACTTGTTAACATTTTGCTGTTTCTATTTATATCTTATTATACTGTCTATGTTTTGAAAAGTTGTTGTAGTTATTTTGATAGGTTCATCTTTTAGTCTTTATATTCAATATAGGAGTGGTTTCCACACAACAATTAGTGACATAATATTCTGTGTTTTTGTCTTGGTACTAACCATTGCAAGTTACTGTTGTATCTTCAGGTGATTTCTTTTTTTGTTGCTGTTGAGACAGCGTCTACTTATGTTGCCCAGGCTGCAGTGCAGTGGTGCAATCTAGGCTCACTGCAACCTCTGCCTCCTGGGTTTGAGTGATTCTCCTGCCTCAGCCTCCTGAGTAGCTGGGATTACAGATGCCTGCCACCATATCCAGCTAATTTTTGCATTTCTAGTAGAGGCAAGATTTCACTATGTTGGCCAGTCTGGTTGCGAACTCCCAGCATCAGGTGATCCTTCCGCCTTGGCCTCCCAAAGTGCTGGGATTATAGGCATAAGCCCCCATGCCTGTCCTAGATGATTTCTGATTGCTCATTAACATCCTTTTCTTTTCTTTTTTTTTTTAATTATTATACTTTAAGTTCTAGGGTACATGTGCACAAGGTGCAGGTTCGTTACATATGTATACATGTGCCATGTTGGTGTGCTGCACCCATTAACTCGTCGTTTACATTAGGTGTACCTCCTAATGCTATCCCTCCCCTCTACTCCCTCCCCACAATAGGACCCAGTGTGTGATGATCCCCTTCCTGTGTCCAAGTGATCTCATTGTTCAAGTCCCACCTATGAGTGAGAACACGTGGTGTTTGGTTTTGTGTCCTTGTGATAGTTTGCTGAGAATGATGGTTTCCAGTTGCATCCATGTCCCTAAAAAGGACATGAACGCATCCTTTTTTTATGGCTGCATAGTATTCCATGGTGTATATGTGCCACATTTTCTTAATCAAGTTTGTCACTGATGGACATTTGGATTGATTGCAAGTCTTTGCTATTGTGAATAGTGCTGCAATAAACATACGTGTGCATGTGTCTTTATAGCAGCATGACTTATAATCCTTTGGGTATATCCGCAGTAATGGGATGGCTGGGTCAAATGGTATTTCTAGTTCTAGATCCTTGAGGAATCGCCACACTGTTTTCCACAATGGTTGAACTAGTTTACAGTCCCACCGACAGTGTAAAAGTGTTCCTATTTCTCCACATCCTCTCTGGCACCTATTG
>NW_012109119.1:779853-820687 GCF_000951045.1 Mandrillus leucophaeus
AAGGACTTGCTTTATGAATCTGGGTGCTCCTGTATTGGGTGCATATATATTTAGGATAGTTAGCTCTTCCTGATGAATTGATGCCTTTACCATTATATAATGGCCTTCTTTTTCTCTTTTCATCTTTGATAGTTTAAAGTCTGTTTTATCAGAGACTAGGATTGCAACCCCTGCTTTTTTGGTTTGTTGTATTCAGGAGACCCATCTCACATGCAGAGACACACATAGGCTCAAAATAAAGGTATGGAGGAAGATCTACCAAGCAAATGGTTAACATCCTTTTCTTTCAGATTGAAGAACTGTTAGCATTTCTTATAGGATAGGTCTGGTGTTCATGAAATCCCTCAGCTTTTGTTTGTCTCGGAAAGTCTTTATTTCTCCTTCATGTTCAAAGAATACTTTTACTGGATAACTATTCTAAGATAAAATATTTTTCCCTTGAGAACTTTAAATTTGTCATGCCATGCCTTTCTCTCCTGGCCTGTAAGGTTCCCACTGAGAAGTCTGCTGTCACACCTATTAGAGCTCCTTTGTATGTTATTGTTTCTTTTTTCTTGCTGCTTTTGGGATTCTTCCTTTATTGTTGGCTTTTGGGAGTTTGATTATTAAATGTCTTGCGGTAGTCTTATTTGGGTCAAATCTTCTTGGTATTCTATAACATTGTTGTACTTGAATATTGATATATTTCCCTAGGTTTGGAAAGTTCTCTGTTACTATCCTTTTGTATGAACTTTCTACCCCTATCTCTCTCTGTACCTCCCCTTTCAAGCCAGTAACTCTTAGATTTGCCCTTTTGAGGCTATTTTCTAGCTCTCATAAACATGCTTCATTCTCTGTTATTCCTTTTTCTTTTGTCTCCTCTGACTGTGTATTTTGCTTCTTTTTTTTTCCCCTTTAAACTTATTTTTGAGATGAGGTCTTGCTCTGCTGCCTAGGATAGAGAGCAATGGCACAATCATAGCTCACTGTAACCTCAAACTCCTAGACCCAAATGATCCTCCCACTTCAGCCTCCCAAGTAGCTAGAACTATGAGCATGTGCCACAATACTCAGATAATTTTAAAATATTTTTGTAAAAGTGGGATCTCACTATGCTGCCCAGGCTGATCTCGAACTTCTGACCTCAAGCAATACTCTTGCTTTGACCTCCCAAAGTGTTGGGATTACAGGCATGAGCCACTGTGCCTGGCCTGACTGTGTATTTTCAAGTACCCCATCTTCAAGTTCACTAATGGTTTCTTCAGTTTGATCAATTCTGTCGAGAGACTCTGATGCATTCTTTAATATGTCAATTCCATTTTTTAGCTCCAGAATTTTTGCTTGACTTTTAAATTTTATTTCAATGTCTTTGTTAAATGTATGTGATAGGATTCTGAATTCCTTCTCTGTGTTATTTTGAATTTTTTGAGCTCCCTCAAAACAGCTGTATTGAATTCTCTATCTGAAAGATCACGTATCTCTGTCACCCTAGGATTGGTCGTTGGTGCCTTATTTAGTTCATCTGGTGAGGTCATGTCTTCCTGGATGGTTTTTATGCTTCTTGATGTTTGTCAATGTCTGGGCATTGAAAAGTTAGGCATTTATTGTAGTTTTCACAGTCTTGGCTTGTTTGTACCTACTCTTCTTAGAAAGGTTCTCCAAGCATTCAAAGAGAATTGACTACTGTGATGTAAGTCTTTGGTCACTGCAATTGTATCTGCATTAGGGTCCCCCGCCAGACCCAGTAAAGTTGTGACTCTTGCAACGTTATAGAGGTACTGCCTTGGTGGTCTTGGGTTAGATCTGAGAGAATTCCCCAGATTACTAGGCAGAGACTCTTGTTCTTTTCCCTTACTTTCCCCCAAACAAATTGAGTCTCTCTCTGTGTCTGTGCTGAGCTTCCTGGAGCTGGGAGAGGGGTGACACAAGCCACCCCGTGGCCACTGCCACTGGGGGCATGATGGGTCAGACCTGAAGCCAGCACAGCACTGGGTCTTACCCAACACCGGCAGCAACCACTGCCTGGCTGCTGCCGATGTTCACTCAAGGCTTAAGAGCTCTTCAGTCAGCAGGTGGTGAGTCCAGCTAGGTATGTGTCCTTGCTTTCAGGTTAGTGAGCTCCCACCCTCTAGCCTAGGGTGGGCCCAGAAATGCCATCTAGGAGCCATGGCATGGAGCCAGGAGCCTTGAAATGTACTTGCTGCTTTATCTTACTGCAGCCAAACTGTCATTTAAGCTACAAGACAAAGTCTTTCACAATCCTTCTTCTTCTTTCTTCAACCAGAAGGAGCCCCTGGTGAATACTGCCTGACTACCATCAATATTCACTCAAGGTCCAAGGGCTCTTTGGTCAGCTTGTGATGAATGCTGCCAGACCTGGGTCTCTTACTTCAGGGAACTGGGCTACCCTCTGGCCCAGGGCAGGTGCAGAAATGCTGTCCAGGAGCCAAGGCCTAGAATCTGGGACCCCAGGAGCCTGCTTGGTACTGTAGTCCAATGTGGTCAAGCTGGTACCCAAGCTGCTAGACAAAGTCCCCTTTGTTATTCCTCTCCTTTTCTCAGGCAGAATGAGTCTGTCCCTGTGACCACCACACATGGGAATGTGATGGGTCACACTTGAAGCCAGCACAGCTCTGAGTCTCACCCAAGGCCTACGGTGAGAACTGCCTGGGTACCACTTCTGATTACTCAGGGCCCAAGGGCTCTTTAGTTAGCAGGTGACGCATCCTGCCAGAACTGGGTCCTTCTCTTCAAAATAGCAGATTTCTTTTGGCCCAGAATGTGTCTAGAATTGTCATCCAAGAGCCAGAGCCTAAAATGGAGGCATCAGGACTCTTTCTGGTGCCCTGTTCTTCTGTGGCTGAGCTGGTATCCAAGTTGCAGGACCAAGTCTTCTTTACTCCTTCTTCTTCTCACACAGAAGGAAGTAGTCTGTCCTGGATTTGCAAGTTGCAGTGCCTGGGGTTGGGGGAAGGGTGGTGTGAGCACTCCCTTGGCCACCCGGGCGGCTGTCTCACTAGGTTATACGCACCCCCAGACAACTGATTTCAAGCCCAGCACAGCAACAGGACTTGCTCAGAAATTGTAGACATAGATGGCCTTTCAAGTTTGTTTAGGACCCCAGAGCACTGTAATCCATGCTGGCAGAGCTTGCTGGAACTCAAATTCCAACTGTTCGGATGGGCAACTCTCCTCTGGCTAAGGCTGGTTTGAATGCTTTCTGCATGGGCTCCAGGTGAATTCCGCCTCATGTTGCTTTCCTCTGTGACAGAGCAGCACTGAGTTCAAATGCAAAATCCCACAATCACTTTGTCCTCCCTCCCGCAAATGCACAGTTTCTCTCTCAGTGCTATGTAGCCGCTGCTGAGGATTGGGGAGGGGTGGTATTGATAATTTAAGGCTGTCTCTCATGCCCTGTTCAGTGCCTCTTTCCTTGATATGGTGTTAAAACTAGGTACTGTGATTATTGACTTGATTTTTGGTTCTTATGAAGGTGCTTTCTTCTGTGGATAGTTATTCAATTTGATGTTCCTGCTGGGGGGATGATTACTGGAAGGTTCTATCTGACCATCTTACTCTGCCTCTCTCCTCTCTCTTGTCCCACTTTTCAACTTTGGTTCTTAACTAAGGAAACCACTAGCCTGTTCTCCACTTCTGAAATTTTATGTTAAATATGTGCTTAAATTTGTTAAATAATTTTAAATATTGAATGTTAAATAAAGGAATATTAAATGTTCAAAATGTTAAAATATGTTAAATGTTAACATTGAACTGTTGTTAAAGAAATACAGTAGAATCGTATAGTATGTAACTCTTTAGGATTGACTTTTTCCCCCACTCATCATAATTCCCTGGAGATTCATCCACATTATTGCACATATCAATAGTTTGTTTCTTTTGATTGCTAAGTAGTATTTCATGGTATAGATATGTCATAGTTTATTTAACCATTCGTCCATTGAAAGTCCTCTGGACTGTTTCCAGTTTTGGCTATTATGAATAAAGTTGATATGAACATTTGCATGCAGCATTTGGTGTGGGTATAAGTTCATTTCTCTGGGATAAATGCCCGAGAGTACAGTTCCTGGATCATATGAGTATTTATGTGTTTTGCTTCTAGAGAAACTACCAAAGTATTTTCCAAAGTGGCTGTACCATTTTATATTCCCACCAACAATGTATGAGTGATTCAATTCTCTTCATTTTGGTACTGTTACCATTTTTTTTTTTTTTAATTTTCCCCTTCTGTTAGGTATAGAGTGATTACTCACTGTGGTTTTAATTTTAATTTCCTTGATAGCTAGTGACGTTGAACATCTTTTCATGGGCTTATCTACCATCTTCAGAGAAGTGTCTGTTCATGCTTTCGGTCCATTTTCTAATTGAATTTTTTTTTTAGTATTAGGTTTTGAGTTTTAATTTTTTACATATGTAGTTTGCAAATATTTTTCTCCCAGTCTGTAGCTTGTCTGTTTATCTTCTTCATATTCTTTGTTATTCACATGGTCTTTCACAAAGGAAAGGACTTTTCTTAGCCTATGGATGTCAAGTTGAGTTTCAAATCCGTGTAAAGAGCATTTGAGAAACTAGGTGTCTTTGACAGTGCTAGCATAAGATTGCTGGGTTATATACAAAACTGGTTAATGTCCAGTAGGGCCATAACTATAACTTTCGTGGTTATCTCTTCTATCAGAAAGAAATTATCTGCATCTCTACTAGATGAGAACTTTTAAGTTCACTTCTACCCCCACAGAGTTGTAAAATAACCGAGTCAATACAAAGTTAAGTTCAGCACTACATTGCAAGAGCACCAAGTAATCTCTTTTGTTTCTTTCCAAGTTTCCAGTTTAATAGTGTGCCAGGAACACAACACTAAACTTAAACCAGTGAGAATCCTCAGGTCTTGAGCTGTAAATGATAGACTTCAAATTCACAGGTAATCAGCACAATCTTTTGGTTTTTGGCAAAATGTTTAGTATGGGGCGGACTGCCCAGGTTGATCAATCAACTGAACAGTTGCTAGGTATTTCGCTATCCATGTCAGTTTGAAGAGGGCTCGATAAGACTTAGCTTGAAACTTTCCTGGGCAGCAGTTTAGAAGCAGGAGAGTGAGTCAGGTGACCTCACTGGCCATAGTACAATGTAGTAAGTACTCTCCACTCTTCACTACTATGCTATTCGGGGTTCCGTTTAAGACTGTTGGAGTCATGCTTTCAGTCTAACAGTCCCTGAAATGCTTTCCCCCCTCATTTCAGAGCCCTCTCATGGGCCACCATGCCCAGTGTGGATTGGCCAGTTAATAAACACCCCTGTGTCCATGACTTTATGACAGGGATGGATAACCCTCATGTGGATCTAAAAACTGTAATCTTGACTTCTCTATTGGCAGGTCCATGCCTCCCTCTTGAGTTTGTCAGTCAACACTGCATGAGATGAAGAGACAGAAGCTGGAGAGGATACAGGAATAAACAAAGTGAGGACTCCTTCCCATGCACCAGCCTCCACAACCCACAGAGATCTCCTTTCCACTGCCCTGGAGCCTTTCAAAGGCACAATTCCTGGTGATCTAGACTTCCCATGGAGGAATTCAAAAGATCATATTTATTCATTAAGTAGTGCTTCTGAACCCTTCTCCTCATTGATAACCAAATCCCCGAGGTGGCTCTGCTTTATTAATCAAGATCTTAAACTAACTTCTTCAACTCCCACTTCAGTGACCTGAAGAGGGTTTTTGTTTCTAGAAATGTGATTTCTCCACTGCCTAACTCCTGACATACAGACCTTTTTGTTAGAGTCTCCTTTTTTTATTTTTTAAAAATAAACTGTAGGCTGGGCGCAGTGGCTCACACCTGTAATCCCATCACTTTGGGAGGCTTAGGCAGGTGGATCACCCGAGGTCAGGAGTTTGAGACCGGCCTGGCCAACATGGTGAAACCCCTTCTCAACTAAAAATATAAAAATTAGCCAGGCATGATGGTGTTGGTCTGTAATCCCAGCTGCTCGAGAGGCTGAGGCAGGAGAATTGCTTGAATCCAGGAGGTGGAGGTTGCAGTAAGCTGAGATCGCTCCATTGCACTCCAGCCTGGGTGACAGAGCGAGACTCTGTCTCAACAACAACAACAAAAGTATAATATACACATAAAAACGTATAAAATACAACTGTCCCACTGTTTAATGCAAAATGACAAACGTGAAAAAACAAACAAACAAACAACCTTGTCTAATCAAGAAAGAATATTGCCAGGCCAGAAGCCCCAGTGTGCCCCTTTCCAAACACAGCTCCCTCTTTCCTTCCCTCCTCAGAGGTACCCACTATGTTGACATTTGTGATCATCATTTTCCTACTTTATAGTTTTACCAATTTTATATTCATACCTTAATAGCATAGCTTAGTCTTGCCTGTTTTTAAACTTTTCACAAATGGAATCATACCATATATCTTGCTGCCTTCATTCATTGTTATGTTTCTGAGCCTCCTCCATTTAGTTGAGTCTAAGTGTAGTTTATACATACACTCATTTTTGTATAGAATTACATGATTACACTATATATTTACCCATTTTTATCCATCCTACTAGTGACGAACATTTAAGTTGTTTTAAGTTTTTGTTGAATAGGAATAGTGCTGTTATAAATATTCTTGGGCATATTTACTGATGCATATGTGCCAATAGTTTCTCCAGGATAAATATCTAGGAGTGGCATTTCTGGGTCATTTATTATGGATAGCTCCAACTTTGTTGGAGAATGCCAGAGAGGTTTGCCAATTTACTCCCCCTCCAGCAGTCCCCCGTTCCCCATGTGAGCAGGTGCATGTTTACAATTCTGGTGGAAACGCCTATGTGGCTTGAGATTTTACATAGTGATTTCTCTTCCCTTTGGCCCTGTGGATCCATGAATGCCTAAAGAAGCCATATTACCTAAGGCTCAGATTGAGTCTAACTCTGCCGAAAGACAGTAGGTGTCAAAGGCATCCTCACTGAGCAGGTAGCCATAAAACTACAACATCAGTGAGACATTGCCAAAGAGAAGATACAATTTTGAACACTTACAATAATTTTGCAAAGCACAAAAATATTCATTGCATCAAAAAACCTTGGCAGAAAACTATTTCAGTTTTTTTTACATAAGAGTAGAGGTCACATCATAGATATAATTTTGTGTTTTCTGCTATTCCTTTAACAAGATATGAATATTTTTCTATATTCCTACAAAAACTTTCTTGCAAATCAAAACTACAATGATATATCATCTCACCCCAATTAAAATGGCTTTAAGCCAAAAGGCTTTTATTCATTATATCAGGCAATAATGAATGTCGGTGAGGATGTAGAGAAAATGGAACACTTGTACATTGTTGGTGGGAATGTAAATTAGTACAACCACTATGGAGAACAGTTTGGAGGTCCTAAAAAAAATAAAAATAGAACTACCAATATGATCCAGCAATCCCAATGTCAGGTATACACCCAAAAGTAAGGAAATCAGTACATTAGAGATATCTGCCCTCCCATGTTTATTGCAGCACTATTCACAATAGCCAACATTTGGACCTACGTGTCCATTAACAGTTGAACAAATAAAGAAAATGTGGTACCTATACACAATGGAGTACTATTCAGTCATAAAAAAGAATGAGATTCTGTCATTTGCAAAGACATGAATGAAGCTAGAGGTCATTATGTTAAGTGAAATGAGCCAGGCACAGAAAGACAAACTTCACATGTTCTCACTTATTTGTAGGAGCTAAAAATGAAAACAATTGAACTTATGGAGATAGACAGTAAAAGGATGGTTACCAGAGGCTGGATAGGGTACTGGAATGTCAGAAGGGGAAAGTGGAAATGGTTAAGAGGTACAAAAAATAGAATGAATGAATAAGACTTAGTATTTGCTATCAAAACAGGGTGACTATAGTCAATAAAAATTAATTATAAACTTAAAAATAGCTAAAGTGTATAATTGGATTGTTTGTGACACAAGGGATACATGCTTGAAGTGATGGATACCCCATTTACCCTGATATGATTATTAAGTATTGCATGCCTGTATCAAAATATCTCAAGTAACCTATAAATACACACCTACAATGTACCCCCAAAATTAAAAACTTAAAAAAACTCAAACACTTCCTAGTAGTTATTTTATTCACCATGTAATAGTTTGTCAGTAGAGAGATGGTTGGGGCAGGTTTTAATGCCCTCCAATCCCATTGTTCGTTACCCACAAGCAACCCCAAATAAATATTCCGTCTAAGTAAAAAGAGCATTTACTCTATCTAAATGCAGATTTAAGTCCCTGGTCCTCCGTCTTACAAAAGATTGTACCCCAAGTCCCTACCACGTAGAAATGCTGGCATTCTACTGACTACCAAGAGTGTGCCGTGACTGACTAACTCCTACCCTGTTGGTGAGCCTGCAGGTTGTTTCTAATCCTTTGAAATTTTAAATTGTCCATTCACATTGCCATTTTTCTTCTTTTGGGCTACTTCCTTGGCATACATTTTTATAAAAAGGCTTAATAAATGCAAGATAATTTTTTTCTGGAACTTGATACACAATACTAAAGTGGCATTCTTATTTATATTTGCACCCAGGATATACAAATTAACATACTGTATTTAACCAGTGTCCTTAGTCGAAAACTAAGGAAATAATTGGTCCTTCCAGAAGTCCAGAGAGTAAGTCTTGGAAGACTACACAGCCTTGAAGAATGCTCACGTCACTCTCCAGGACTGTTTTGGAGAAAACCGTGCTGCTGCCATCAGGAAATACCACCACAGCTTATCTGCTGAGTCTGGGCACTGGCTGATACCAGGAACTCTGCTGTCATTTCCAACAGAAAATAAATTCTGTGCAGCATCTGCACCCTCTCTTTTCCTTCTTCTCTAACAAAATCTCAATTGGCTATATTTTATTGGTGGAGCCTAGGTTACATGTCTGTGTATCTGTTGCAAAAGAGGTTGGGAAAATAAGTTATTTATTTTTCCTTAAGAGGCAGAACTCATAAGAACTTCTCCGAATATAAGAACATTGTTCAAAAGATGCTGTTGGCCACAAATGTGACATATGTCTGCCTCACTTTCCATAACTCTGCCAGCATTAAATGATTGTTTTTGCGAATCAGTTATAAAATAGGGTTTTTTTTTTCATTTTTCTGATTACTAATTATATTTCCCCTCAAGTTTTTAATGAACTAATTTTCATTTACATAAACTATCAGTCCACCTTCCTTGCCAATTTTTCTATTAGAAATATCTGTAAATGTATTTATTAATGTATTTCTTAGAAATATACAGGAACTCTTCTGTACTACAGAGCTGAAACTTGGTTGCCAATGTTTTAATCTTTCAACATCTATCAACATTTAAATGCCACAATCATTTCTGTGCAGAGTGAAGGTCAGGTAGGCTCAGTTCGTCCTACTCTGGCCTTTGCATCTTTTCATTGCTGTGATATTGTTTATTCCAAGAAGCAGCTGGTCTCTGTTCCCCTGCATTGACATATGCCCAGATAATTTCAAGTTACTCCAGAAAGAGAAGGAAATATGAATCCAAAAATCACAAGTATTTGTTTGTTTTGTGTTTGTGCACATTACGTGAATCAAGTTTTGTAGGAAGCATAAGGACATTATCCCTTCAAGTGGCTAAGATAGATGCTCTCGTCTCAGATGGTATTTTTTAAACAAAAACAACAGACTTGACCTTGACATCTTTCTCTCATCTTCATTGTGGATTGATGAGATAGGCAAGGGAAATACTATTTGTTCTTTCTTTATGCCTAGATCCTTCACCCAAAGGATTCATTAGTTTACAAACATTGACCTCAAATTGAACCCAAGCCCTATTTGTCCACTCCACTCTACAAATGGCCATTTTACATAAAAAAGCAGAGCTAAGTAATTTTATCGAGGTTATAAATGCCTTAACAACAAAGCCAAGAATTGGATATTTCTGTTTTGGTCCCTTATTATTACTATTTCATATACCGTTTATAGAGAAGTATACAACTACCCACTTACATTCTCCAGAGCCAGGGCATTAGGCAGCATTCTTTGGGGCACCAATCTGTAGTCCTTTCTCCTACACCAATAAAAATTTTAAAGATGCAAGTTACCTCCTAGACTGTTGGGAAAAGGCTCAAATCCTTCTGGAGCAATCTGCTCGTGTTTTCTGACACATAAGGATTTGCTCGCTAATGCCTCCCATGTCTCTCTGGGAGGACTTTGATGAATGAATGGCATTTTCCACTACTTGGTGAATTGTGTGCTCCTGTGGATAATAGAAATAAATCCAACCAACATGATTACATTTCAGAGAAGAGGTGACAGAGCAGGGAGCAACCAATCAAAACTATCTAGAGCACCAAATTATGCCCCAGAGGAGTCATCTTGCATATCCTTGGTTCTGTTTCCATGGTAGTAAGGATTGCTTGGGATATTCAAAGGCAATTTAAATGCATTTAGGCCACAGCTTACAAGGGGATAATCTTGAGAAAATCAGAAGTGAGTAAACATTAACAGCTAGTAAAATAAGCAGTTTTGAAAACTGTACTCCATCTTGCTTGCTTTTCTCTTTAGGGAAAAATATTTTTTTTGACATCTGGAAATTATGTCTGCTTCTAACTTGGGCTTAAGATGACTCATTTCAAGACAGTGCCACAATTGCCATATGCTGGAATGCAGAAACTTGAGGTTGCTTATTTTTTAAATTTAATTTTTTAGCTTAAAGGTATGAATTTGCATTACTCTTCTCCCCAGGGCCAGCCTGAGGAGTGTGCAGACCAGGCCTGGAGGGTCCCCCTCTCTGAAAATACAACTGCTCACTGATGCTGCAGGGATAGAGATTCACTTCTTTAAGTTCTGCGGACGTTTTAGTGTTTCAGAGTCTCCAGGGGAAATTCAAAGGTCCCTCTGCGAAGGCAACTTAGACTGGCACCTGAAGCATCACCAGTTGTTCTCTGCTAAGACCCTGGTAGGAACCTGGAAAGAAGACATGAGATGGACACAGAAAAAGGAAGAAGGGACTGGAAGAAGGAAGTGCCAGTAGCAAAAACGAAGAGCCTATTTTCTTATTTTTCCCCTAGAGCATTTCATGATTGTAATAATGGGACAAAGGCCTAGTGTTGCTCTATTTATTGTATAATTTTGTTTAACAGATACCTTTTTAGCACTTACTATGTGTTAGACACCAATCTATACACTTTACAAATATTAACTCACTTATTCCTTATAACCACCTTAAGGCATGAACCCTTTTATTATCCCCACTGGATAGAAGAGGAAACAGGCACACAGAGGTTGAGGTGGAGGGTCTCAAGGTCACAAGCTAGTAAGTGGCAGATCCAAGATTCTGCATCGAAGTCATTGGGTGCCAGCATGCCAGCTCTCAGCCGCTATACTCTGCCTATATACAACATTTTCAATTCTTTTTGAAAGTATTGGTATTAGAAAATGGGGATGAGAAGTCAGTTTAAGTAACAGCTAGCTCCTGGAATTTGGCTTTCAGTTGGAGAATTTATAATAATGTCTATAGCGAACTGGGAAGGCAGAGTCCTGGAATTCTATTCCTTTGTCTGTTTTGTGTGGCACTTAGAGAGCTAGAGCAACTCACAACCTCTGTATTCATCTTTGGATGGAAATTTTGAAGTTCATCAGATAAGAATTTTAATTTTCAAATAAAAGAGAAGTTGAACTTTCCCAGGGGCATTTGGGCATTAGCCCAAAAGTGAAGGAAACTTCACTTTTTGATCATTCAAAAACAGAGAATAGTGGGATGAGAGAATAAAGGAGGGACTCAAAGTATTTTGTGGAATCTGAAACTCTTCTATGTGGCTTAGATCATGGGAATTTTCTTGGCCTGCATTGTGAAGGTAGCATGACCCTTTCTCTATGAGGGATGTGAGTTATTCACTGTTTCAAACTGTGCAATTGCTTCATTATATCCACACCCACATTTTTCTGTTTATAGCCAAAGGAAAGGCCTGTTGTTGATACTAAATCACCACCTGAAAACAAGAGTATCATAATTCTTAATTAATTCTTAATCTAAAATGTCTTACACTGTCTGGGGAACATTATATTTTATTTGAGATTGAAAAACAATCTTCAGTCATCCTTTATATGAGAAAAAGTATTAAATCTTTCTACAAATTACAAATGTCTAGATATTTAGAGGTATTAAATCTTCAAAAAATTTTTAAATAGCCTTCACAACCCTCAAAATTGTGTTCTACTTTTTAAGATGTTATGCTTTTTTACACATTAGCGAATTTATTCACAGAACATGGGTTTTAAGCCTTGGAGAGTTACAGAATACCTAAATGGTTACAAGCCATTGCTCAGAAGCCATTGCACTCCAAAGTCTCAACGGAGTGCTATTTTGGTCCCCTACAGGACATTTGGCAATGTCTGGAGGCATTTTTGATTATCATAACTTGTGATGGTGGGAGGTTGTTACTGATATTTAATGGGTTAAGTCCAGGGATGCTGCTAAACATCTTATAATGTACTAGACAGCCCCCTACAACCAAGAATTATCTGGCCCAAAATGTTAATAGTGCTGAGTTTGAGAAACCCTGCAATAGAGATTTTCAAAGCTATATTTGTAGGACTTTTTACACAGACCCTTAATTTTATATTGCTTGCTTTATAAGCCCCCCCCTTTTAGACAGCTAGTACACCTGGGAGTTTACTGGTTCACAAAGGCACCCAGTGGGACTCAATGATCAGAGAGAATCAGGGAAGCTCTATCTCAGGGGTTAAGGGTTCAAACCACAGTAAAAACAATTTTTTGAGCTAACTCAGAAAACTAATCTTTACTTATAACTTAGAAAAAATACTTGCTAAGCATTAATCTTGGAGTGAACTTTTGGAGTTCACTGCCTGGCTTGTGTTTCTCATTGCAGATCGTGGGATAACATTTGTGTCTGTATGGTTCAACTTCATGCTCCTCAGCTCCTGGAAATCTTAAAGAATAGGCATTGCCAGTAGGACCTTTTGTTAAAAGAGTACAAAGTACCACAGAGTGGTGGTAAGATGATGGACTTTGGATTCAAGTGTCATCATTTTTGGATGTGTGGTCTTCTTTAATGTAATCTTCAGGACGCTCATATGAAGATATCAATCTTAACACACTTCGTCAAATAATATGAAATGGCTCATCCATATCATATGCTCTCCAATGCCCGGCATACAGTATATGTTCAATTAATGCCAATTGTCTTCTCCCTGCTTATCTCTCTTAGGTAGAACTCTTCCCTTCCTTTCCTAGTTCATAAAAATAAAACTTGGACTCTTTTGCAAGTATTCGGAAGGGAAGTTCTGGCCTTACTTCCAGCTATGATATTCCTCTATAAGGGAGTAGAAAAGATTTGATTGGTGAGATTTGGGGAAAAGAGCCCCATGAGTTCACATGGAGCTTTTGTACAGATGACACAAAAGGGCTCCCTCTAGGTGGACACAGCCCTCTGTCCACATGGCTTGATGGACAGATGGTATCTTTATGTAACATAGATTCAAACCAGTGAGTATAGCTTAGCTAGTGAAATGTGTGCTGGATTTCAATCCCTACCTGCTCCTTGGCTGGCACCCTGTGCAGGCAACAACCCACATTGACATAGGCATTCTCATTTTCAGAACTGCCCTGCCTGCAAAGGGCATATTTTTTCCTCTGTTCCTGATTCTATGGGGTAATCACACCTGGATCAAGATCCAATGACAGGCTTCCAGAGGCAGGCTTGTTTTTTATTCCATGCTAGTAGGTATGAGGCAGGTAGCTGTCTGCCTAGTGGGAAGGTGGTTGCTGAGCAAATCTTAGCTGATTTACAGGGTCAAGAAATCTAAACCTTGGGGAAGGAATAGGAAGCTTGGTCTTGCCTGAAGGTCCATGTAGCAAGAAAAAGGTCTTTTTCTTTCTTTTTTTTTTTTTCTGAGATGGAGTCTTGCTCTATCACCCAGACTGGAGTGCAGTGGTGTGCTCTCAGCTCACTGCAAACTCCTCCTCCCAGGTTCAAGTGATTCTCATGCCTCAGCCTCCTGAGTAGTTGGGATTACAGGTGTCTGCCACCACGCCCAGCTAATTTTTGTATTTTTAGTAGAGATGGGGTTTCACCGTGATGGCCAGGCTGATCTCAAACTCCTGACCTCAAGTGATCCTCCTGCCTCAGCCTCCCAAAGTGCTGGAATTACAGGCATGAGCCATCTCACCCAGCCCATGTAGCATTCTTCATATCATTCCTGACTGTTGTTCAATTGGTTCAGAATCTATAGAGGAAAGGGGTGAGATGAACATTTAAGAAACTCCAAGCCAGGCACTATGACACACGCCTGTAATGCCAGTGCTTTGGGAAGCCGAAGTAGGAGGACTGGAGGCCAGGACTTTGAGACCTGCCTGGGCAAAGTAGTGAGATCCTGTTGCTACAAAAAAATTTTTTTACATAATTAGCGGGGAGTAGTAACACACTCCTATAGTCCCAGCTGCTGGGAAGGCTGACCTGGGAGAATGGCTTGAACCCAGGAGTTCCAGGCTGCAGTGAATTATGATGAGGCCACTGCACTCCAGCCCAGCAACACAGCAAGACCCTGTCTCTAAAAAATAAATAACAAATACATAAATACAGCTAAAATAAAACAAAAGAAACTCCAACACGTTTATGTGGTCATTGATTCATTTATACTACAAATGCTTTCCAGCATTTTCATGTGACAGGTACAGTGGTATAACTTAGGGATAAAACTTTGGATCATATATAATTCTCTGCTCTAAAAGTACTTACAGCCCAGTGGGAAAGAGAAACAAGTCACAACAACATGGTGTAACTAGCTGTCTAATAGACATACATATGGGGCGCTTGGGAACATGAGAGTAGAACAAGAACTTAGTCTGTGAGGGGCAAAGAAATCCAGAACTCCTCTCCCAAGAGAGGTGACATCTGAACTGTCTTGAAGACAGAGGAGACGTTTTGCAAGCATATATGGAGGTGAGTGGGAACATGGAATCTAGGGTGATGCTCAAACTTATGGCTTGGGCAACCACGTGAATAGTGGGGGTAGTCATTAGGGATGAAGAGGTAGAGAGAGAGAGTTTTGGATGTGCAGCTTGGAAATGATGGCCTGTGTGTGTCACCTGGAGTTGTGTAGTAGCCATATATGGCAGATACTGTATTAAATGATTTCTATGTTTTATTTCATTTACTTTTTCCCAAACTGTATGAATTATATACAATTATCTCCACCTTACAGATAAGGAAAGCAAGGCTTTTCTCAAGGCCATACGGTGGCAGAGCTGCAATTTGAATGCAGGTGTGTCTATGCCAAAGCCCATATTCTTTCCAGGATCTGAAGCTGCTTCTGGGCTAGATAATAGAGGTCAGGGCTGAAGAATCTGGTTTGGGGATACTTAAGCCAGAAATGATGGGTCACTCTGCATTTGCATTTACCTTGTTACAATTGCATCTAGATGTTCTTGTCATAATAATTTACATAACATAATTTAATTTATACTATTCTTTCTTCTTTTTTTTTGTAATATAAGAGCTAATTGTGCAGTGGTATCTTTTTATTATTGTTTATTTTTTCTTACTTTATATGTCAAAATTCAAGCCATAATTCAGTCAGTTTTAATGCTATTAACAGTTTGCTGACTGACTCCCAACCAACCACAATTTAATCTGCTTTGATAGGAGCATACCATTTTCACAGGCAGAAGAAACGATCATTGTAGTCAACCCAGCTCACAGCTTAAATGTGGTCTCAAGAAGATAAAAAGTTTATCCCATGAGCTAGAACTAGCATATGCATTATAAAAACTGCAGCTGGTGATGCCACAAAGAAAGCATTTGTTTGAGTTTATTTTTTGAAGCTGCCAAAGTAGAAAAACAGTCTGTTTTCACTCTGACCAGAACTGACCCTCTCTTCTATATCTCTCTCTCTAGCTTTTCCTCATCTCTATCTCCATCTCTTGGTTTCTCTGACTCTGTCTTTTCCTTCTTTGTTAACACGTTGGAATTTATTGTTTAAACTTATAATTCTCAAAACTAGAAAATCAAGGCCTCTTTTGGAAGAGGCAAATGTTATCTGACCAGATTAATAGGCATAGGGGAATATCCAAACAGCTGGAATGTCCTGGGTTTCATGTACCTTTCATTGAAATTAAGAATAAACATCCAAAATTCTTCGTGAATCATGTTGTACGCAACTATTGAGTAATAAATACAAATCATCCAGTAGAGGGCGATGCTGACTTATTTATGGGTGCCTTCCGTAGAAAATGCAAATTAAGTAATAAAAGACTTTTCTAGATGTAAATTGTTCAACCAATATGCAGATCAGATTATTCTTAATGCAGTAAAATCATCTTAATTAACATTTAATTGAATCAGATCTTGTGATAATTTGCTCAAAGACTAAATTAAATAATAGTTTTTAAAAGCCCTGGGCTGAGAATTAATGAATCCGCTTTCACTTTTCCTCTAAACCTGGGGCTCTGTGGCCTTTAGATAGCCTTTTAAGCTCTCCGAGCCTCATTTTTCTCACCTAGAAAATGACACATTTGGCCCAGATAGAGGGTAAATTCCCTTTTGCTTTAAGAAGCACTTATTCTATGAACCAGTATGTTAAATATATTAATTCTGTAAAAGAGATTTTCTGGGGAAGTTTGAAGGGGTAATTTTCAATCCTCACTCATCATCAGAATCACTGAAGTAGTCTCATTCCAAAGCCTTTGCAGGACTTTCCAGGAAATAAAGGGGACTAGATTGTAACTGGTGTGAGAGAACGCGCATATCACTGGCTCTCCTGAGACTTCAACCTTTATATACTTAAGAAGAAGTTCTGACATCATACCAAGAAAGCAGTTTGAGTTCAAGATAGACACTTGATGTACATCAGGACATCAGAGGGCAAGAATTATCTAGTGCTCATGTAGCTCATCTAGTTACGAGTGCTCATGGAGCTGGTTCTTCCCTCCTTACTGAGTCATGGAAGACTATACCTGCCAGCCTCCTTGCTTGCATTCTCACACAGAACTTTTTCTGTAAAAATCCAGATAGTAAATATATTATTCTTTGTGAATCATATGGTCCCTGCCACAATAATCAACTCTAGTGTTGTCGTGCAAAAACAACTGTATCATTTTTCTATATCTTGTAACAATTTATGCAAAATTTAGTGGCTTAAAACAGTACACATTTATTATCTCAGTTTCTGTGGGACAAAATCCTGGCATAAACTCACAGGGTTCTCTGCTTCATGGTCTCTCGCAAGGCTATAATCAAGGTGTAGGCCAGCGGTATGGTCTCTTACAGAGGCTCAACTGGGAGAAGATCTGATTTGAAGCTCACTTACGTGGTTGTTGATTGGATTCATAGAGCGTTTGACTGAGAGCCTTGATTCCTTGTTGGCAGAGGCCACTTTCAGTTCCTTGCCTGTGGGCCTTGCACATATGGCAGCTTGCTGCATCCATGCTTGCAAGCTGAGAAGGCGAGAGTGAGAGAATAATAGCAAGAAGAGGTCACAGTCTTTCCAAATTGAACCACAGAAATGACACTCCATCATTTTTTTTTTCCTAGATGGGGTCTTGTTATGTTTCCCAGGCTGAAGTGTGGTGGCTATTCAGTGGTGTTATCATAGTGCACTATAGCCTCGAACTACCTGGCTCAAGAAATCCTCCCACCTCAGCCTCCTCAGCAACTGGGACTATAGATGCATGCAGCAATAGCCAGTTTCCCATCACTTTTGCTCTATTGTATTTGTTAGAAGCAAGTGACTAGATCCAGCCCCCATTCAAACAGGAGAATTGCATAAGGATGTAAATACTAAGGGAGAGCGATCCATGTCAGGAGATACCTGACACAGCAGCCATGGACAGTATAACAATAAGTGGGCAAAGATGTGTTCCTATAAAACGTTATTTATAGAAAAAAGGCAGATAGAGTAATGTCAGCAAAAATGGTAGAGTAGGTAGCTCCCAGAGCATGTCTCTCCACAGAAAAATCAAAAACTCAAGCAAAAACTCTCAGAATCAACTTTGTGAGAATTCCTTAAAACAAACAAAAAAATGTACAGCTCCAAAAGTGAATACTGAAGGACGAAAAAGGGAACTAAAAGTGGTAAGTTATCAAAGAGAGTAAAAATGTAACCAGCAAATGGAAGAAAATATTTGCAAATCATATACCTGATAATGGATTAATATTCAAAATATATAATTATTATAACTTCACAACAGCAAAACAACAACAAGAGCACACATACAAAACAGCTCAAATACGGGCAAAGGACTTGAAACAGCATTTCTTCAAAGCAGATATAGAAATGAGCAATAAACACATGAAAAGATGCTCAACATCACTAACTATTAGGAAAATGCAAATCAAAACCATAATGAGATACCATGTTATATCCGTTAGGATGGTTACTATTAAACCTAGACAATAACAAGTGTGGCTAATAATGTAGAGAAATTGAAACCCTTATGTGTTGCTCATGGAGATGTGAAATGCTACAGCCACTGTGAAATACGACATAACCAGTTCTTTAAAAAGTTAAGCATAGAATTTTAATATAATTACAGTAATTACACTTCTGGGTCTATACCCAAAAGAATTGAAAGCAGGAACTTACACAAATATTTTTCCTTTTTAGTTGACATGTAGTAATTTTACATATTTATGGGACACAGAGTAATATTTTGATACATGTATGCAACGTGCATTGATCAAATCAGGGTAATTAATATATCCATCACCTCAAACATTTATATTTTTTTTGTGTGGGGAATATTCAAAATCCTCTCTTCTAGCTTTTTGAATAATTAATACATTATTATTAACTACATTCGGACTGTAGTTCTTACAGTACTATAGAGCCTGATAATTTATTCCTCCTATGTAGCTATAATTTTGTGCCTGTTAACTGACCTCTCTCTATCCTTCTCTTGCCCCTACCCTCCCCAGTCTAGGAACCGTAATTCTACTCTCTACTCCTATGAGCTTACGTTTTGACTCCCACATATGACTAAGAGTATACAATATTTATCTTTCTCTCACACAAATATTCACCAATATTCATAGTATTATTCATTAAAAGGTGGAAATCACCCAGATTTCTATTGACAAAAGAATGGATAAACGAAATGTAGCATATACATACAGAGGAATATTATTCAGCCTTTAAAAAGCAATGAAATTCCAAAACATGCTATGACATGAATGAACCTCGAGGATATTATGCTAAATGAAATAAGCTAGACATCAAAGGACAAATATTATATGATTTCATATATATGAGGTACCTGGAATACTCAAATTCATAGAGAAAGAAAGTAGAATAGTGGTTACCAGGGCCAGGGGAAGAGGATAGGGAGTTATTGTTTAATGGATACAGAGTTTCAGTTTGAGATAATGAAAAAATGTTTGCAAATTTGGATCACATTTGCACAACAATTTGATTATACTTAAGGCCATTGCATTGTATATTTAAAGATAGTTAAAATGGTAAATTTTATTATGCATATTTTATCATGATAAAGAATAAATGGAAAAAAAGAGTAATCTCTAGCTACAGAGATGAAATACAGCACAGTGACAAAAATCACAGATTCTAGAGTTCCACCTCCTACAAATCCTGGCCCTGCCGTTTACTAGCTGCATGACATTAACTTCTCTATCCCTCAGTTTTCTCACTTGTAAAATGAACATAATAATAACACTATCTCACAGGGTTATTCAGAAGATGAAATTATTTCATATTTGTAAAACATTCAGAAAAATACCTGGCTATATAAGAGTTTATTAGATAAACATTATAATACTGTTCTTTATCTTACTTTTAAGTTTCAATTTTTGACAAAAAATTATAAAGCTTGCCAAGAAACAAGAAAGTATGGCCCATTCACAGAAGAAATGAACAAAAACTATCTCTGAGAAAGCACAGACATTGGACTACCTAGTCAAACTGTCTCAAATATGCTCAAAGAGCTAACGGAAACCGTGGACAAAATGTGAGAGAAAATCAGGAAAATGATAACTGAATAGAAAATATCAATAAAAAATAGAAATTATAAAAAGAAACCAGACAGAAATTTTGTACCTAAAAAGTAGAGTAACTGAAATAAAAATTTCTCTACAGAATTTTAATAGCATATTTGAGCATGGTGATAGAAAGATTAGCAAACATGATGATAGGTCCATTGAAATTATTCAGTCAAGGAATGCAGAAAACCAAACAGTGCCTGAGAGACCCATGGGATGCCATTAAGCAAACCAAATACACATATTGTGAATCCCAGAAGGAGAGGAGAGGACAAAGTGGTCAGAAAAAAATATTTGAACAAATAATGGCTAAAAATTTCCTGAATTTGATTTTTTAAAATTAAAACATGAATCTAAACATTTAAGGAGCTCCATGAACTCCAAAAAGGATAAATGCAAAAGGAATCATGCCAGGACACATAATCAAATTACCAAAAGACAAAGATGGGGAAGCAACTCATCATGTACAAGTGATCTTTAATAAGACTGATGGTGGGTTCCTCATTAGAAATCATAGAGGCCAGAAAGCAGTTGGGTAATATTTTTAATTTTTAAGATTATCTTGTTATTGTTTCTGTTTTGTCTTTTACAAGATGAAAATTTAATAAAAATTGTTCAGTGGGTATGTGTAATCCACAGGGCTATATAGTTACATGGGATTGTGATAGGAATTTAAAATAGAATAGATGCTGGAGTAAAT
This sequence comes from Mandrillus leucophaeus, assembly GCF_000951045.1. Classification (NCBI taxonomy): domain Eukaryota; kingdom Metazoa; phylum Chordata; class Mammalia; order Primates; family Cercopithecidae; genus Mandrillus; species Mandrillus leucophaeus. The sequence continues at coordinate 800,560 of NW_012109119.1, forward strand.
GTTACATATTATCATCATCTGACTTGTCTTCTTCATTCAAATATTCTTTAGCATATTTATCTGCTTATTCCCTTATACCTTTTGAAACAATTTCATGTCTTCCTTTAGTTAAACCACTAACCCCGCTGAGTTCTTAAGCTTTACACTTAACTTCATCATGTACTATGTAAATTACTTGAGCAACTTCTTTAACAGTGTCATAGCAGGTCATTGCTTTCATTGGAAGCTTTTCTATTTCTGTTTTACAGCTTGCCTGGCTTTGCCCATGGCACAGCCCCAATAACCATATAAAACACATGATGAGTCCATCATGGAAAATTGTGCACTGTCATTCATACTGTAAGACCCTAACATGAAACTGAAGGCAAAAGATCTAACGGCACTATAGAGTGTATATGCATGTATATACATGTCCACTGTGTTTGCAAGATGTTTTAGTGGAGTGTTATAGCCAAAGTTAGATTTAAAGTTGGAAACTTCTTCTCTTGCTATGTCTGCTAAAGAGCAAGCAACTTCCAACAAACCTGCTGCCAGCATTCCAACATTCCAATCCAATGTGCTGATCAACATTAATAAGTCATTTGTTGGAAACTCCTTCACAAAGTTTTGAAAACACTAATTTTTTTAGACCCCAAAAGCAATGCTATGTTTATATATGATTCCAATCACTATACTATTTCCCACAGCCTTCATAGCATATTCAACTTGAAAAGCTCTTTCACCAGAAGAGAATGTAGAGGGTGACAGGTCATACTTAGGGCCTGATGGGAGGTGATTGGATCATGAAGGTGGATTTCTCATGAATGGTTTAGCACCATCCCCTTGATGCTGTTCCTGTGATAGTGGGTGAATTATTGCAAAATCTGGTTATTTAAAAGTATGTAGCACCTTCTCTCCCCTCTTGCTCTCTCTCGCTCCTGCTCAGGCCATGTGACATACCTACTCTTCCTTTGCCTCCTGCCATGATTGTAAGTTTCCTGAGGCCTCCCCAGAAGCCAACCAGATGCCAGCATCCAATGCTTCCTTCACTCTCTGCCCCGCAGGAGAGACTAGGCAATTACCCATTTTATAACTTCAAGTCAACATTGTATTAGAAATTCCTGACAGTGCGCAAAAAAAAAAAAAAGAAATTAAGACATAAGAATTGGGAAAAAGACATTAGACTATAATTATATTATAAATAATAGGTTTAATTATATAGAAAACATATAGAATTTAAAAATAGGAGAATTTAAAAATAGTAGAATTTAACACAGTGCCTTGTTATAGAAGCAATTTATAATAGTTAATTTCATATTCATATACCAGCAGCAAGCAACTAGAAAACATAATTTAAAAGAACATAAAATTTGAAATAGCATGCAGCAATATTGAGTACAAAGGAACAAATACAGCCATGTGTTGCTTAATGATGGGAATACATTCTGAGAAATGGGTTGTTAGGTGATTCTGTCATTGTGGGAACATCATAGAGTATACTTACACAAACCTAGATGGTATAGCTTACTATACATCTAGGATAGATACTATACCCTAGGCTACAAACCTGTGTAGCATGTTACTGTACTGAATACTGTAGGCAATTATAACACAATGGTAAGTATTTGTGTATCTAAACATATCTAAATATAGTCTTAATTTAGCAATTTTACTCTTAGGAATTCATCTCATAGAAATTCAGCTCATAGAAGTAACAGCATCAGTATAGAAGGAACACACATACACAAGGATATAAACCATTGGTTGGAGTTATTTAATACAAAAAGGAAAGAGTTTTAATGCCCATCAGTAATGGATGTGATTGAATAATTATGATATATCTATTCAATGGAGCAGTGGATAGTGATTAAAAAGAAAGTGTCAAATCTATTGAATCTATCTGGAGGGATGTTCATGATATTGGTAAACTGGAAAGGCAAGTCTCAGTGTGAAGTGTATAATACAATACTGTTTTTATAAGTTCAACCAAAAAACCATAGGGATATTGCTGATATTTGATCATTTTTAAATCTACGAAAATGGAAAGTTCGTATAATTCATTATAATATTTGAGAAAGTTTATATGAGAAAGGGAATGTTGTAGAAAGGCTCATCCCAGGCTCTGAGCTATGGTTAGCCTACTGTGGTAGGTGAGAGTTTACACAGGGAAGATCATCTACTTTTCCTTAAGCCTTCCTGCATCATTTATTTACATGGATTGCAATAAAGTTTTTCTATTTTTGAAATTTTTTAAAAAACTATTAAGGTTAATTTATAAAAATAAAAAAGTTTTTTATTTGAAATCTTTTTTTTTTTGAGACAGAGTCTCGCTCTGTCGCCCAGGCTGGAGTGCAGTGGCCTGATCTCCGCTCACTGCAAGCTCTGCCTCCCGGGTTCACGCCGTTCTCTTGCCTCAGCCTCCCAAGTAGCTGGGACTACAGGCGCCCGCCACTGTGCCTGGCTAATTTTTTGTATTTTTAGTAGAGACAGGGTTTCACCGTGTTAGCCAGGATGGTCTCTATCTCCTGACCCCATGATCCGCCCGCCTTGGCCTCCCAAAGTGCTGGGATTACAGGTGTGAGCCATCGCGCCCAGCTGAAATCTTATTTTCATCATTTCAAAGCAAGTGTTTCATTATACTGGCAACTGACTTCTGAAAAGGTAAGTTTCAGAATGTAATATGCACTTCCTAATTTACTGCCTAATGGATAACTAAATGAATAAATGAGTGATATCATTTTGATGACTTTCCCCCCCCACATGCATACTTCACAGCATTATTTTAATCTAATCATTAAAGTAAAAGGCTCATTCACCAGAATGTAAGTTCCATCAGGGAAGGAATTTTTGTCTGTTCTATCCATTGTTGTATTTACAGCTCATAAGCTGGTATATAGTTAGTGCAATTGTTTTTAAATGAATAAATGAATGCTTTGGTGGGAGTGAAAAGCAAGACGAAAATTCTCCAGTAGTTTGTGTGATTCTGTGAGATGGTAGACAACGGTAATGATGGTTTTGTATCAGCTTGGGTGAGAGAAGGAAATTGGTACTTTTACAATATGGCACAAATTTTTCTGTACCTAATCAACAAAAGGCAACAATATTTTTCTTTTCCTATTTGAATTAGATTTCTCTTTAACTACTCATCACTGTTGATTAATATAATAGGTTACTGATACTCTACAGAAATACAACACACCAGCTGCTGCTCCCTTTGGCAAAGTTCAGGGGTTTTTTTTGTTTGTTGGGAACAGGATCTTGCTCTGTCGCTCAGGCTGGAGCGCAGTGGCCCCATCAAGGCTCACTGCAGCCTCGATCTCCTGGGCTCAAGTGATCCTCCTGCCTCAGCCTTCTGAGTAGCTGGGACTACAGTTGCATGCCATCACATCTGCCTAATTTTTTACTGTTTTGTAGAGACAGTGTCTCACCATGTTGCCCAGGCTGGTCTCTAACTCGTGGGTTCAAGTGATACTCCCACCTTAACCTCCCAAAGTGTTGGGATTACAGGTGTGGGCCACCATGTCCGGTGAAAGTTTAGGTTTCATTCCAAATATTTTGAGTAGGTAACTGACTTAGGCTTTTAAAAGAGAACTCTAGCCATTGAGTAGAAAATAGACATGGGGGAGGAGGAGTGGAGAGTGACAGTTGTGGGTCCAGTGAGGAGGCCATCGCAGTGATTAAGTGAAGAGGTGATGTTAGCTTGGACCAGGATAATGGCAGGATTTGAGATGTAGTCAATTAGAAGAGAAGCCTATTTAGAGCTAGAAATAGTAACTGGCTTATTTGACCATTTCAATCCCACAGGGGTATACATTTGAAACAGTTTTATTTTATTCTAGTTACTATTAAATCTTCCTTTCTTGTCCCTTTACAGTATTTCTGATAGGTGGCACAGTTATCTGATCATGTGCAAGCATTATAATGCCTGATCTAGCCTATTTCAATGTAAAACTTTATCTCAATTTTAATTTCATGTTCATCTCTTCTCTACCCCCTACCCACACATGCTCACTCCCCATCTCCCATTGCTACCCATGCAGGCCAATTTTGGAATGGGAGAGGGGAGACGAAAAGGGACAAGTCACTTTTTTTTTCCTTTTTGAGACGAAGTCTCACTTTGTCGCCCAGGCTAGAGTACAGTGGTATGATCATAACTCACTGCAGCCTCAATCTCCTGGGCTGAAGCCATCCTCATGCCTCTCCAGTGTCTGGGACTACAGGCACACACCACCTCGCTGGGCTAAGTTTTACATTTTTTTGTACAGATGGGGACTTGCCATGTTGCCCAGGCTGGTCTCAAACTCCTAGGCTCAAGCAATCCTCCCAGCTTGGCTCCCCAAAGTGCTGGGATTGCAAGCGTGAGCTGCCGCGCCCGGCCTTCACTTTTATTTAAGTGGTTGTGCGATTAATTGCAAACCTCTCCACTTTGTTGATGCCTTCTGTGCAGCGGACATCCAAGTTCTTTGGTCTTTTGAGTGGTCATATGGAGGCTGTCAGAATGATTCCAATGAGACCTCCCTCTGCCTAGTTTTCTGCCAGGGGAGATCGGACCTCTTCTAATCCAACCTCTTCTAATCTCTCAGCTCCATCCCCATGGTCTTACTGTCTGGTTCCCTTTGTCATGCTGCCAGTCCCCTGATGTGGTGACATATCTTGTTACCTCCCATCACTTTGGTCTCAGGGAGTTCTAGAGTCCTTGCCACACCCAGTAATGGTCTTACAGGCAGCCCCACTGTGGTCCCTCTCTCTGCTCTGCCATCTCACTTCTCCCTTCTCTTTTCCCTGTTGAAGTCTGTTGCCTGAGCAAGAGCTAATATCAGTCTCCTTTCTCAACAGTCTCCGTTCTCTCGGGTATCCCAATTCCTGTGAGCTTCCCTCCTTTGCATGAGGAAGGAGGAAAAAGCCACGGCCCTTCTCTGAGGCTGTTGACTCACTGCCTCATTTCCCATGACTCTTTCTGACATTTCCTTCTGGGACAGGTTAAAAATGGGAGAGGGAATCACTGGGGCCATGTTTAGGAGTGGCATGACAGGTTCTTTTCCTATGAATAAGTCTGAGGAGGTGTCTGGCTGTTTTTAGAATATGGATTGTGCAAGATGTATCTTTTTTCTCAGAGCTGGATTCTAGTGGCCAATTCTGAGGCCACAAGAAAATTTCCACTCAACATCTTATTAGGGATGATTCTGAGGTTTGGGGCTGCACAAATAGAGTATCATCTACTGAGATGGGAGAACACTGCAGGTAGAAACAGTTTGGAGGTAGGAATCATGAGTTCTGTTTTAGATATTTTAAGATTAGATGAGGATTAGGCAACTAGTAAGGATGTGAGTTTGGACCTGAGGGGAGAGGTCAGTGCCAGAAACACACTTTTGGGACTCAGGAGAGTACAGAGAATGCCAGCATATATGAATAGATAGAGGAGAAAGAGAAGGTCAAAGACTGTCCTGGGGTACTCCAAATTCAAAGGCCAGGAAAAGGAAAAGGAGAACCCAACAACGCAGACTAAGAAGGAACCAGCACCTATGAGCTAATGAAGTAGCATCGCTGTCTGGGGTACACACCTGGGGTTCATTGTCTCACGCCAAGGAAATCAAGGACCCCGACGCAAGAAGTGGGTTTAGGAGCTGAGGTTTAACAGGCAAAAGAAAGAGAAAGAACAGCTCTGCCTCTTGCAAGAGAGAGGGACACCTGAATCAGACTTCCAGCCCACAGCTCAGTGCACCAGATTTTATAGACAGGCTTGAGGAGGCAGTGTCTGATTTACATAGGGCCCACAGATTGGTTGGACCAGATGTGACATTTACATAACACATGGGGAAGCTGGCTACTCCACCCTAATCTTACTATGCAAATGGGGTCTTCACCTGGCTGGTGCCATGTTTTCTCCTCCTTACTGTACACGTGGTTTGGCAAAGAGAAGGGAAGATGGAGCCGTCATTTTGATCATACCTAGTCCCAAGTCGCCTTTTCCTATTGACAGAACTGCTGGCATTCACCCATGCAGGCTTCCAGCTTGCTTGTCTATATCTGCAGCTTGATTTTACAGGCTGCTCTTTGTTAGAAAAGCAAATGATTTGGTGGCTGCTTTTCATTAAAAGGAAAACCTTACTGAGGACTTCCTTACCCTATCTGCCTAAATAATTTCTTTTTAACCTCTATATCAGTAAGAGGGACATCACTGGAAATGAAGTAAAAAAAAAGGGGTTTGAAAAATGGAAAACGGAAAATGGAAAAAGGAAATGACCAACTGTGTCGAATGCTGTTGAGAGGCTGAGTAAGATGAAGACTGACCACTGATCATTTAATATATCAAGATGGGGATCACTGGTGACAATAAGAAGAGTGGTTTCAGTGGAATAGTGGGGACAAAAGCCTGACAGGTGTAAGTTGAAGAGAGAATGAAGATGATGAAGTGGAAACAGTGCACATAGAAAACTCTTGAATTTCGATTTAAAGGGGCACAGAGAAAAATGAAACAATAACTGGAGGAGAATGTGAGGGATCAAAGAAATGTTTTTTCTTTAAGATGGAACATATTGTGCATGTTTTATACTGATGCAAATTTATAGAGGAAAAAATTTATGATGGAGGAGAGAAAATAACATGAGTAAAATTGCAATTATAATTAAGGTCAAAATTATAATAAAGCCATAATTATGATGATCTTTATAAAAGTAAAAAGCACTATATCATGTAGGACTCTTGGTTGCAAGTAATAGAAATTGAATTCAAACTAGTTGAAAAAAAAATCAATTGAGTTAAAAAAAAAGGAAAGAATTTATTGACACAAATATCAATTGGGAGAATACAGAATGGGGCATAAAACTAGGGGAGAAGCCTCAAAAACTAGGGATTTAACAGTGACCAAGCTCTCCTCATTCATCTTTCATGTCTGTTTCTGCTTTTCTTTGCATGTTGTTCTCATTCTTTCATAGTTCAAATGTGCCTCTTCCACCTGGTCAGTGAGTTTGGTCACATTTTCCCAAAGCAACAGAAAAATCTTCCCCAACAGCACTAGCCAGTGAGTCCTTGGAGGGATGCTGAATGGTTGGCTGGGCTCATGTGTCCATCCCAGAACTCATCGGTTAGACTAGGGGGATGAGCATTCTTTGGCCAGGTGTGGGTGACATATGCAGCCACTGGCTGACTAGTGCTTACACACTTACTTCTTCCCTTGCGTTTTTTAAAGTGCCCCTTACTGACAAATGCAACTCTTCTGTATATAGTCCATGCATTGCTTCCCAAAGAAAGACAACCTGAAGTCACTGGCATTCACCTTCAAGTCTGGTACCTCTTGTTGATGTACATTCCTTTGATGCAGATGTGGTCCAAACATATTTAAATATATTAAATAATACCTGTAAGAACCTCCAACACACACACTATCCAATGTTAGAGGGAAAGACAACCACAATGAGACCTCTCACTGATCCATGGCATAGTCATGTCTTGCGCTGCAGAGACAGGAAGGCCTCACTCCTTGACAGCAAATTGCCAATCTGGTTATGGTAAGCTCTGTACACCAGAAGGAACAAAGGTAAGGATTTGTCTTCCCTTCCCTGCACTGTTTTTGGAGCCAGTGAGGGATATGAGAACTGCCTCAGCAACTGTGCCATGTAGGCCCGAAGTTCTCTGACAACACAACTCTCTTACCAGGCAGTCCACTCTGTTTCCTGGGAACCCTGTGATTGGTGAGGGATGCTGATGAGGGAAAGGGTGCAGACCTGGCCTAGCTAAGGGAGTGTTTCCTGGAGACACAGGGGGAGACATTACACAGCAGGCACAGCCTGTCATGTGTGCTTTTCAGCAAAACTCCATTAAAAAAAAACAATTTTTTTTTTATTCCCTCAATCCATCTGCCCAAGGACAACTATCCAGGACATCCTCTTTGCTACATGCCAGGTAATGAGTTTATCCACAGATTGTGTGAACAAGATGTATTGTTTCCTGGCTGCTTATACTTTCGTCTCTCTCTTTACCCTTTTAAATAATGCTTTGCTTTTTTTTACTTGAATCTTCTCTTTCATATATATAAGTAAGCTGAAGAACTGTAGTTACTTGAGTGAGAATAACTAACTCTTTCTGAAGTATTATTTTTTGAGACAGGCTCTTGCTCTGTTTCCCAGGCTAGAGTGCAGTGGCACAATCGTAGCTCACCACAGCCTCAACCTCCTGGGCTCCTGTGATCCTCCTGCCTCAGCCTCCAGAGTAGCTGGGACTACACATGTGTGCTACCATGCCTGGCTAATTTTTTTGATTTTTAATAGAGATGAGATCTTGCCATGTTGTCCAGGCTGGTCTCAAATTTATGAGCTCAAGTGATCCTCCCACGTCTGCCTCCCAAAGTGCTGGGATTAGAGGTGTAAGCCACCATGCCCAACTTAAGTATTATTTTTGACACTAGTGAAAACTTTTAAAAGTTCCCACACTCCTAGGAAAGATTTACAGCCAGTATACAAGATCAACCACCAGAAATGATTTTAAATCTACTTAATCAGTCAACAACTCACCTCTGCAAGCATGCTTCTGGAAGCCATCCCAGCAGTGACAACCCCTTGCTTGTGAAAGCAAACCAGCTGGGAATGGACTGCTTCAATGAACATACCACTGAGTGCCAACGAATCTACTAAAGTCTCACTCAAGTAACTACAGTTCTTCAGCTGACACTGACCTACTCTGCCAGTCACCAAACTCCATGCTTCTGCAGAACCGTATTAAGATCAGTTCCCTGATCTGCTTAGAGAGACTGGGCCTGGTCAGCATAGCTCTCCCTTATATAACCAAGCAATAAATTCAGCTTTATTTTTTGTTTATTGTGATGGTCTGAATGGTGTTCCCCTGAAATTAATATGTTGAAGTTTTAACTCCTAGTACCTCAGAATGAGACTGTATTTGGGGATGAGGTTGTTAAAGAGGTGGTTAAGGTAAAACAAAGTCATGTCAGTGGGCCATGATCCAATATGATTGATGATGTCCTTATAAGAAGAGGAGATTAGGACACAGATGCACACAGATAAAAGACTATAAGAAGACAGGAGGAAGACGGCCATGCACTATAGCAGGACAAGCCACAGACAAAACTCCTTAGATACTGGGTTAAAGAAGGAAGGAGTTTTATTCGGTCGGGAGCTTCCGCAGACTTGTGTCTCAAAAGCCAAGCTCCCCGAGACAGAAATTCCTGCCCCTTTTAAGGGCTTACAACTCTAAGGGGGTCTATGTGAGGGTCATGATCGATTGAGCAAGCATGGGGTACAGGACTGGGGCTGCATGCACTGGTAATCAAGACAGAACAGGACAGAACAGAAGAGAACAGAAAATTTTGCAATGCTTCTTCACACAATGCCTGGAATCTATGGATGATACAAGCAGCTAGGTCAGGGGTTGATTTTTAACACCAGGATGGAGGTGCTGCGCTGGGCTATCTGACTATTGATCTTATTTTTGCCTTTCTGTAACTTTTGCTTCCTCTTTCTTTTTCTGAGGTATGACACAAGGAGAGAGGGGTGGTCTTCCTTACTTCAAGTCAAGGAGGAGGACCTTAGAGGAAACCAGCCCTGTCAGCTCCTTGACCTTGAACTTCTAGCCTCCAGCACTGTGAGAAAATAAATTTCTGCTGTTTAAGCCACCCAGTCTGTGATACTTTGTTATGGCGGCCCTAGCAAATTAATATAGTAATGTTTATTTTGGATATTGAGGTCTCTAGACACTAGAAATCAACATCAAAATTCTTACCGAATGAGGGTAATGACCCTGGGCTTTGCTTGAGCACTTCTGTCTCCAAGTAACAGGCCTCATTGCTGTGCTCGGGTTCCTGGCCCTCAGGTTAGTGGTTTTCACTTGGACCTCAGGGTGGGGGCAGAGGCAGGCCACATCCTTAGGGTACGGGGTTTACCTATGGAGGCACCAATACATTCCTTAATATTTCTCGTAAGCTAATTTGAGTGGGTCTCTGCCATTTGCAGTTGAGAGTACCGACTGATTAAGACATTAGTACCTAGAAGTAGAGTGCTAGAAATGAAAGATCCTAAAATGTGAACTGTTGTGTCAAGGTGGGGTAGGAGGCAGTGAGGCTCTCTCCATCTCCCTCCATCCCTGGGTGGGAAGTGGGCAGTCTTTATGATATGGTAATGAAGCAGCTCATTAAGATGTTATTGTAGTTTCTTTGGGATTCAGACCTGTACCTACTAAGGTGGAAGCTTCAGGGAATCCAGCAGAACAAAGTTAGGCTGCTCTGGTGTGACAGGCAGTATCATATGGTGGTTTAAGAGCAAAGACTGAAATTGGACTACCTGGGTTCAAAGACCCTATCTCCTAGCTGTGTGACCTAGGGCAAGTTACTTAATCACAATTAAGCTTCCTCATCAGGGAAATGGGAATTAAAATAGTACCTAACTAACTGGATTATTGTGAGGATTAAGGGATTTAATATATATAAAGCACTTAGAATAGGCCTGGCACTTAGAAAGCATATGGACAGGTTAACTCCTGTTGTGTTGGTTACTTCTTGTGGCTCCTGCCAAGATCCTACTAGAAAGAGATGAGCCTTGGTCTTAGCTGGGAACAGCATACAGCTTTGTTAAAACAGATCATGCTCCTCACTGCTCTCATGCACCATCTCAGCAGACAGCAATCCAAGACTGCTTAGGGTTCGGAATTACAAAATCAAACTCCCCACTAAGGCTAAATTTGGTCTGAACAAAAGTAAGGGCAAGGCAAAGAGAATAGACATTAGACAGGGACCTGAAAGGATCCAGAAATGGGACTTTACATCCCACAGAGGAAACAGGTAAGGTGCTTCCATACAGTGACAGAGAATAGACCAGTGGCTGCCTAGGGAAAAGGTAGAGGAGGGGTGGATTTCAAAGGGTCACCCCATTTGGGGGTGACGGAAATGTTTACCTTGATTGTGGTGATGGTTTCACAGGTGTATATATTTGACAAACTCATCAAATTGTATACCTTAAATATGTGCAGTTTCTTGTACTCGAATCATACTTTAGTAAAGGTATAAACAAGAGAGAACCAGAGGTAGAAGCTGCAATATCTTCTGTGACCTATCCTTGGGAGTCACACACTCATCATTTCTGCAGCATTCTACTGGTTGCAGTGACCAACCCTGATACAACATGGGAGGGAAATACATGGTGGTTTGCACACAGGAGGTGAGCATTCGTGGATCCATCTGGGGGATTTCTGGCCATCCCTCTATGTAGAGAGAACAATATGTACAAGGCCTTGAGGTGGGCTGGCATTCCAGAAAGCCTTAACTGATTACTCACCTCTGCTGAAAAGTTGACTGTTACTTGGTGCAATGGCTTTTTTGTTTTTTGGTTTTGTTTGTTTGTTTGTTTGTTTTGTTTTGTTTTTGAGACAGGGTCTTGCTCTGTTGCCTAGGCTGGAGTGCAGTGGCACCGTCAGTCTCAGCTCACTGCAACCTCTGCCTTCCAGGCAGTCTGAAGCGATCCTCCCACTTCAGCCTCGGTGCAATGTATTTTAACACATCATCTGTCACATCTTCCAAAATTTGAGTCCCAGGTTCTCCAGAACCTCAAGGGGTTAGTTAGACTAACCACTTTCAATGCCTAAGTCTTCTAATATGTCAAGTTCTCCTCTGACCTTACGCTTTGGTTTATGAAGAGTGAAATTATGAGAAGTGTCAGCATGTTTGCAAGTTGATGGGATGGAGTATGATTTAAGAAGCAAGAAAGAATCTTGTTTTCCTTAAATCTGAGAGCATAAATTTCTGTTCGCTCTGCTTATCTCCAAGGCTGACTCTGGCTGGAGAGGGGAGAAAAAAGAGAAAGAGAGAAAAGCATTGAGCAGTTTTAGAATTTTAAGAAAATATTCGTATATTTTAAGAAATTTAACCAGGCCGGGCGCGGTGGCTCAAGCCTGTAATCCCAGCACTTTGGGAGGCCGAGACGGGCGGATCACGAGGTCAGGAGATCGAGACCATCCTGGCTAACACGGTGAAACCCCGTCTTTACTAAAAAATACAAAAAACTAGCCGGGTGAGGTGGCGGGCGCCTGTAGTCCCAGCTACTCGGGAGGCTGAGGCAGGAGAATGGCGTAAACCCGGGAGGCGGAGTTTGCAGTGAGCTGAGATCCGGCCACTGCACTCCAACCTGGGCCACAGAGCGAGACTCTGTCTCAAAAAAAAAAAAAAAAAAGAAATTTAACCTAATTTTTTTAACTTTTTACTTTAAAATGATTATAGATTCACAGGAAGTTGCCAAGATGGAACAGATGTGTACCCTGTACCCCGTTCCCCCCACTAGTAATTTTACATAATTTTAAAACAATAACAGAACCAGGGGATTGGTATTGGCAAAATCCACAGACCTCATTCAAATTTCACCAGCTTTGCATGTACTCATGTGTGTATGAGTGTTCGAAGTTCTGGATTCGAATAACCACCACCACTACTAAATCATATACCAAGATATATAAAGGGAAGTTTGAAACACGGCATTTAAGGGAGAGAGAGAGTGAGAGCCATAAACTGCTTATGTTTAAGAGTCTCAAGATACTGTGGAAATTGGCTAATCTAAACAAACAATCGATGCACTGATATGGGGAACTGCTTGTGGTGAATAGTGGAGTGAGATATTCTTATTGAGGGATCCCATGAGATTACTAAAGATAAGAAAATAACTTATATTTTCTCGTAAATAAGACTCTAGGTAAGACCTTGTCTGCCTGAAGAATATCAGAAAACTAGACAATGACCTGAATGCTTGTACCTGGGGTATAGCCAGGCAGGTGTAAGCCGGAGCGTGTGGTGGGAGGCAGCTAATAGATTGCAGAGCTCCTCTCCACTGTGGCCAGCCAGGTTGCAGGATTTCTGAGTAAGGGTGCTGTGAGTTTTTGGGGCAGGGCAATTCTTTGTTGGGTATGTCTTTACATAGTGCCCAGACCTTTAGCACTCTGATGGCACCCTGGCTAGCTGGCACTATGGCAACTGTTCATCCAACACATTTCCAAAAGCATCTAAGGTATGTGAAAACACCCTCAATCAAAAACCACAAACCCCTTCTTGTTCTTGAGGAAAAATATTCCCTCCCTAGACTTCCTCGGTTCCTGTTTCCACTCACAGCTTCCACTCACTTTTTCTTTTTCCCCCGCCCAGGGACTGCCGATCTTGGAGGATCTGGATTTTTAAAGTTATTTTTGTGTAATTCTTTTGTTATGGAAGGTGGCAATTGCTTACGCACAGCTGCCTTCATCTTAGCTGACCTGAATGGGCCTTAGCTGCCCTGAATGGGCCTGAGCCCAGACCATCAAAAGTGGCCATTACTAAAAGGAGGGAAGGGAGGGTACCATTCTATTACATCTGCAATTAAAAATGAAGGTTACCAGTTATAGAAAGACTTTGGGACCCCTTGGTTGTGACTTTATTCAAAGCATTTTAATAATACTCAGAGAAGACTAACATATTTAATGCTAGCAACTCTTATTTTAACATTGACTTCGGAACTTCAAGGAGGTTTTAAAAAATTGAATTTTAATTTTTAATTTTTGTGGGTACATAGTAGGTCTATATATTTATGGAGTATGTGAGATACTTTGATACAGGTATACAATGTGTAATAATCACTCATGGTAAATGGGGTATCCATCCCCTCAAGCATTTATCCTTTGTGTTACAAGCAATCCAATTTTACTCTTCTGGTTATTTTAAAACATACAACTAAATTATTATTGACTATAGGCACCCCATTGTGCTATCAAATACTAGGTCTTATTCATTCTTTCTAACTATAATTGTACCCATTAACCATCTCCACTTTCCCCCAACCCTCTCACTACTCTTCTCAACCTCTGGTAAATATGCTTCTACTCTCTCTGAAGGAGGTTTAAATTTCAAGGAAAGGAGAATTCAATCAATGTGGGCTTATTGTTTCTCATGTCAACACTAAGCTATGTATTGCAGACTCTTCAAAAGGAGCATCAGATTTGCTACTCTATTTCAAGGATTCTAAAGTTCTATTGCAACAATAATATATTAACTCCCAAAATAATTAAAAAACAATATCAGACATAGTTCAGAAGTAATTGTGGAAAGAGCTGAGATTAGGGTAGAGATGACTGTGAGTCCAGATAACTCCAAAAAGCTTTTTAGAGAAGGATGAGGGTGGGGAGGTTTATAATAGGATTAAAAAAAGAGAAGGAAGAGCTGTTTAAGGAAATTCGATTACTGCAAGTAACATTCTTCAAAACATTTGAAGAAAAACAAAAGTTTGGCACGCAAGACTGGAAAAAGAAAACAACATTGGGGAAGGAAGTCACTGCTTCTTTTATTTCCATGACTGTTTTAAAGTCATATTTAGTTTCAGCCAAGGAACAGCCTTTGACATCAGAGCATACAAGGTATTCTAGGACATAAAGAGGATGAAAGTTCTACTGCATCAACGTCCAGAACTTTCTCCATTTGGTCACAGGTCGTTCTCATACATGGCCTAGTATCTATGCACTCTAACTGGGTCCCTCTGAGGCTTGTGAATGGAAAGCCCTCTTGCTTTCAAATGCTTGAAAACAAGAAAGATGCTACTGTTAATGCCTTAAACACATGTAGGTATTTAGTGGGAAGTAATGAAATGTTTTGAAGCTCATTTCAAACGGAAATTAATCAAGAACAGTAGTTTACTCTTTTGTGTATTAGAGTAGGCAAGACCTTGGTATTTTCATTACGTTCTCTGTTTTTATTTGCTGTTTATATTAGGATGTGAATCATGGCTTGGGTAAGGGGAGGATTTGGTACCAAGCTAGGCTTTGGTTGCCAAACAGACACTTTAGCTGAGAGTAAGTTTGTGTGTGGTCAGAATCAGGTTGTAAGGTGCCAACACAGCACATGGCTTCAGTCTTTTTTTCTCTAATTGTAAAAGGTCCTTGTCCCCATGGAGGGACCATTGCCTTGACTTGTGGGGTCTTGAGTGATAGCCACACTCTTCAGCACTCTCTCGACCTCATGAAAAGATACTGAAACTTGAAAAGGGAATGTTCTTTCTGAATAGGAATGGAGAAGAGGGGCCAGGCAAGAATGATTCTTTGTCTCCTGGCTGTTGCTAGTTTTCCTGTACAGAGAGGAAATAATGTAGTATATAATATGTAGCTTATGTTTGAATCAGCTTTTTAAAAAATACTGGAATTTTATTTGTTTATTTTTGGTAGAGACAGGGTTTCCCAATGTTGCCCAGGCTGGTCTTGGAAACCTGAATTCAAGCAATCTGCCTGCCCCGCTGGGTGTGGCGCAAGAGGGCGCGGGCAGCCCCAGGGAGGCGAGTGCGGCCGCGAGTGCTGAGCCCGGGGCGCCTGAGCGGCTCCTCCTCCCGGCCTGCTCCCTGGGCAGAGCCGGGGCGGTGCCGCTCTGGGCTGGCCGAAAGGGTGGCGCTGCGATTCCGCAGGGCAGCGACGCGACTCTGGTGCGGGCTGTCTTCTTCCCCCGGAGCTGGGCGTGCGCGGCCGCGATGAACTGGGAGCTGCTGCTCTGGCTGCTGGCGCTGTGCGCGTTGCTCCTGCTCGTGGTGCAGCTGCTGCGCTTCCTGCGGGCTGACGGCGACCTGACGCTACTATGGGCCGAGTGGCAGGGACGACGCCCAGGTGAGGAACTGCCAAAGCCGCTCCCGACTGGGAGGCCGGGCTCGGAGCTGCCGAGGCGTGTCCGGGTCTCCGGGGGTTCCGCGATGATCCCGGGTCCTTTGCGGGTTGCGTGGAGCTTCCCGAAGGCCTGGCTGCGCCTTACGCTGGGTTGCGGGTTGGGGAGGAGGACGCGAGGGCTGAAAAGCCCCTTTGTCTTCTGTCCTGGTCGGAAGATGGCACGGACTTGCCATTCAGGCTAGGAAACCTCTCCAGGGAGTGCCAAACTATAAGAGAGCACTGGAGTCGGCGGGGCCCCTGAGGACTCTGACATCCTACTCAGGACTCAAAGGATTCTAGTGTTGCCTCAGAGGACGATACTTTGAGAACAGTGAGCGTCCCCCTGCGTTTGTAAGGGAACCTCCTTTGTAAGTACTGGAAGCCCCGTCATTCTACTACCTGAAGTTGTCTAGCCTCCACTTCTCACTCCTGCTGTTTTGAAATAAAATCTGAGATAATCCGAAGTCACTCACCTACCTACTTATTGGGATGAAAGTTGAACACTAGAAAGAATTGAAATGGCAGTTTGCTGGAGTGAGATCATTGTTGGCATACTGCCCATCTCACTTTATCTGTGTCTTGCTTCGTATTTGACATTGTGTTTGTTTGCTATATGTAGGCTCTGTGCTCAGCGCTTTATACCCATAACCTTTAACGTTTCCAACTCTTACAAGGTAGGCATTATTAGTCTTATTTTCCAGATAGGGAAACTGATGTTCAGAGAAATTAAATGACCTACCAAAAGCTAGGCTTTGGATCCTTAAGGACTTGGGGAAGTGGGGTTTCCCTAGACCAAGTTTCTGGTATAAAAATACTCAAAGCATGTTACAAAGTTTGCTTGGAAAAGATAGTAGCTCAAAAGATAGACTATGTTGTGGGGGCACTATGAGTTGGGCGTTGAGGGGGGTGATATTTATCCCAAGGTGAGAATTGGTTCTTGTGGACCAAAAAAAAAAAAAAAAAAATCTGATACAGTGGTTTGTGCCCCTCCAAAGCTTAACCCCACCCGAGAAAATGTTATTCCTTAGTATTTCATTTTTCTGGTTGGATTTTCTTGGGTATAGCCTGTGCAGCACTGACATTGAGTTCACGAAAAATACACAACATAGACGCGAGAGCAGTGCTAAGAAACTATGGCAAGTGATTGGGCTTTCTCCTTTTGAAGCCGGAATCCCAAATACTGCACAACTTCATTAACCAAGGGCTTTCTCTTGATTGATTGTTCCATCCCAGTGGGGTAATATGTGTGCCTATTGGCTGCCATTGGCTGCCTTGCAGACGTTGTTTGTGTTTGATCCTTAGTGCTTTTGTGTTCACTTGGACTTGGAGAATTAAATGAAAATAGATTATATTTTATAATTTAATCCTACAAAAAATATTCAACCCATCAAATTATGTCAAGTGCTAAAAAGGAAAATTGTTGACAACATCTGAATGAATATCTCTAGGCTACTAAAAGTTATTTTCTTACATTAAGGAAAAGTTAAAAGTTAAGATCACTGACAATTTTAAGAAATTCATTTAATATTTTCGGTTATCTTTTGCTGGAAAAGAACAGTTTGAAGGATTTTAAATTTAATTACATTGTTATTATGTAGTTATATAATTTGCAAATTTGCACATGTAGTTTGATAAATTGCTATTTATCTAAGTAAATAAGTTACATAAAAGTTATTTGGCAAAAATCTGGTGTGGAGGCATGTACCTGCAATCCCAACTACTCTGGAGGCTAAGGTGGGAGGGTCATTTGAGTCCAGGAGTTCAAGACCAGCCTGGGCAGCATAGTGAGACACTGTGTCAAAAACCATAAAAATGTTTTTCAGCAAATACACTTATAAAGTTAGGTGTTAATAACTTTTAAATTTTAATTTAACGTTTAACTTAATCTTAAAATTTAGTCATATGCTTATTAACCAAGGAGTAAGCTTTTTTCCTTTTTCTTTTTTTTTGAGACACAGTCTTGCTCTGTTGGCCAGGCTGGAGTGTAGTGGTGTGATCTTGGCTCACTGCAACCTCTGTCTCCTGAGTTCAAGTGATTCTCCTGCTTCAGCCTCCCTAGTAGCTGGGATTACAGGTACATACCACCACGTCTGGCTAAGTTTTGTATTTTTAGTAGAGCTGGGTTTTCGCCATGTTGGCCAGGCTGGTCTGAAACCCCTGACCTCAGGTGATCCACCCCATTTGGCCTCCCAAAGTGTTGGGAACACAGGCATTAGCCACCATGCCTGGCAGAAGTAAACTTTACAGAACTCCTTTTATGTATAAAGCACAGATATATGTACAGTACATAAATGATATACAGTATATCTGTGGAATTAACATTTCACAGGAGAGTTTTAGGGAAAAAAAATGTCTAAAAAGATTCCTGGTGGAGGTAGGGAGTGAGAAAGAAGAAAAGATTAAAGGAAAATTGAAATAGACTCAGATTCCCAAAATAGCTCAGACTGGAGAGATGGGCAGACTCTATCAAGATGGAAAAAGAAAAAAAAAATTATCCTTCTTGACTTCTCTGTAGGTTTATTATTTTTTGTCCCTTAAAAAAATAGCACACTTACGTAATACAAAAGTAAAAAATACAAAAAGATATATAGTAAAAAGTAAAGAGCTTTCTCTGACCCTTGTGCCCTAGCTACCTAGTATGCCTCTCTGGAGGCAGCCACCATTTCCTGCCTCTGCTGTATTAGTCTAGAGAAATTCTGTGCATTTCCAAGCATGTATCTCACATGGTGATATATATATATTTTTAATAGAGAGACAAGGTCTTGCTTTGTCACACAGCCTGAAGTGCTGTGGCATGATCATAGCTCACTGCCGCCTCAAACTCCTGGGATCAGGCAATCCTCCCACTTCAGCCTCCCCAGTAGCTAGGACTACACCTGGATAATTTTTAACTTTTTGTAGAAATAGGCTCTCACTATGTTCCAGGCTGGTCTTGAACTCCTGGCCTCAAGTGATCCTTCTGCCTTGGCCTCTCAAAGTGCTAGGATAACAGATGTGAACCATCAAGCCCAGCCACACATGGCGAAATTTAAGGGTGACTAATTTTAGACATTAAAATGGTCCAGAAAAATCCATGGCAGAAGTCTAGAGGAGGAAAAATTTCAGCAGCAGCACATGTGAGCAAAATTCATTTTTGTTAACAGTAACCTCAATAGGAGTCAGCTGTGAAGTGGCTGCCAGAAAAGATTAGGCAACCTTGGGTTGCGCTTGTAGGCTTCAGTGTCTGAAGCAACAGCTGCAAACAACAGAAGTCTCCTGACTAGCTGCTTGTATGTGCCGGCCTCTGTGCTGGGCACTGGGGACACTGCAGTGACTGAATCAGCCACAGTCCAGGCCCTCATAGACCCTACCTTCTGGGGGACAAGGGATGTGATTTTTGTCATCTCATCCTGCTCTGCACTGTCCAGACCCTACCGAATCATGTGTCCTGCCCTAGCCAGTACCCTTTAATAAACAGGAACATTGACCAACTAGCATTGGTGCAGGTGGGCGTGAGCAGAAGAGCGAGGACACCTGATACCATGTCATGTAAGGGAAGGTGGAGAAATTGGATAGGTTTATTTAGCCTTAGAGGAGTAAGAGATGAAAGGACTGAGGGAAGACATAATGGTTGTCTTCCCTAACAACTGTGAGGGATTGTTATTTGGAAGACAGGTTTGATTTCTTTTCTTTTCTTCCCTAAAGAGCTTTTTGTAAAACAAGACAGCAGAATTGCAACACAATTTAAGTGTCTGTGTAGGTCACAAAAGAGATGCAAAATGTTTGCAATATGATTAGTATGTATTCATATAGTGAGTCATTCTTACACCTATACGTAAGATACTTCCATAAATTAAAAGTAGCCCAGCTCTAATAACCATAAGCTATATTAGTGGATCCCTTTTCCTAATATAACATTTAAGTATTCCTTCTGATGTTGATTCCTTTAACAAATGGAGTCTACAAACTGAATTTTTAAAAATTGTTAAAGGTGACAAACTCTTTAAACGGAGTCGTTCAGTTTACAGAAAATTCTGGGAGAACAAGCAGGATAAAACTGAGCAAGATTTTCAATAAGTATGCATCTGAAACTCTCCCATTTTTCACAATTCTGATACTAATACATTCTTAAGGAATTTTGCAAAAGTTAATCTGCTGACGAGAAATAAACCTTAAGACCAAACTGTTTGTAACTGTTCTCTTCCAGATGTGGTATATTAAGATTAGTCAAAGTTGGCCAGGTGTGGTGGCTCACGCTTGCGATCCCAGCACTTTGGGAGGCTGAGGTGGGCAAATCGCTAGAGCTCACAAGTTCAAGATCAGCCTGGGCAACCTGGCAAAACCCCATATCTACAAAAAAATACACACACAAAAATTAGCCGGGCGTGATGGTGCACGCCTGTAGTCCCAGCTACTTGGGAGGCTGAGGTGGGACGTTGGCTTGAGCCTGAGCCGTGGAGGTTGCAGGGAGCCAAGATCATGCCACTGCACTCCAGCTTGGGTGACAGAGCCAGACCTTGTCCCCTCCCCACCT
>NW_012109119.1:820972-850901 GCF_000951045.1 Mandrillus leucophaeus
CATGCCCAGCTAATTTTTGTATTTTTAGTAGAGACGGGGTTTCGCCATGTTGGCCAGGCTGGTCTTGAACTCCTGACCTCAGGTGATCCTCCTGCCTCGGCCTGCCAATATGCTGGGATTACAGGCGTGAGCCACTGCACCCAGCCAAAAAGAAGTTTTTGACAACAAAAAATTATCTTCCCAGATTGACAATTCAGTTTCAATGAAAAATCTTCATTTTTATAGCCTCTTTTTGTTTTCAATAGATTAAAGAGAAACCAGCAATTCTATCTTAGTATTAAATATCACAAATGAGAAGCCCTAGCTGAGAAAATGTCTTCATTTGGTTAAGTTTCAACAGTTAAAGTTCAGGTTACTCTCAGAGATGATTAAGTATTAAAATTGCTTTTACAAATGTGAAACCAATTTTTCCCTAGGGGAGGGGAGATAGGAAGGAAGAAGCCAGTGGAGAAGGGGCCCAAGAAGACGGATAGGGTACATGAAGCTGTACAGTCAGTACCTGATTTGGGTCACTTTTTCACAGTGTGATGGTTATTTTCTTGTATATCTTACTAAGCCTGTAATAAAAGACAGGGCTAAACCCACAAATCAGGGCAAATTTTAAAAACTTTCATCTTTAAGTTTCATAAATGTGTGCTATTCTAAATCACGTCTCCAATACATCTGCACATTCTCATAGACTAACAGAATACACAAACTTATGGAAGTCTCCCGTTATGCTATGAATGTTGCCTACATCTGACATTAGCTTTATAAATATTCAATGGAACCACAAACAAAGGTACTATCACTTTTGAAATCTGTCCAATATATAAAGAAAGATCAGCCGCAATTCCATAAAACAGAAGGGCTTCAATTCTATATTTCTTTTGCTTTTTGTGTCAGTTGTTTGAAAAACACTAGAAGCTGACATGAAATTTTCTGTGTATTGTCCAAGAACTTGGTTTTCTGATGTTAGCTTGAGATTTTCTTCCATAACTGCATCTCCTCTGACAGAGAGATCTTCAAGTGTATGTTGGAGTTCCAACACTTGATTAATAAGCTGTGTTTTTTCCTCCAGTTCCAAATGATTTTCAGCATCAACTGCATCCATGTCAATATTCGTCATCTTGGGTAACAAACTTCTGGGCCTTGGATACAAAATCCTTGATGAATGTTTGAGGCGCTGGGAGAGGGAGGGATGGGGAGGATGCCTCAGGCCGGACACTTGGACCCACCGACACCAGAAGTTTGACTTCTTCTTTGTCAAACCACAAGGCAGGATTACTGCACACTGCTACCAGTTGATAGCATTTACAAGCTTATCACATTAGTATAAAATAGATTCCTTGAATGATTAGACTTCCCCAAAAAAGGAGCTGAAGCTTCAGAGATAATTAGCTTCCTCATCCTGTGAGGGAATTAGAGATGGGTCAAGGGCTTGAGAAGAGAATTCTCAAACTGGAGTGGGAGTTGCACTGTCACTTTCCTTTCAACTCTAAGAATCTACTTTTAGGGGCTCTTAAAGGGAGACCATTATGTATACCAGATTCTGTGGAATTGGGAAACAAATGGTGCTAAAGAAAAAAGTTTCTTTAGGGTGGGAGGAAGAGGCCAGAACTGTGATTGCATTAAAGGTTTACACCATCAGCTTTAAATATTTGCTTAGTTGTGTAAACATCAAGAAGTCTTTGTTAGCTCGAGGCTGGTTAGTAAATCCTGTGTTTCTAAAACAAATGATATTCACTTTAGAGTCTGATGATTGCAGAACTTGGGAACAACAAGTAGTCAATAAATGAATAAATGATTATCTGAATAGATGTTATATTGTTCTTCATAAAGTCCTATAGGAAGGTTGCCCAATTGTGCCTTTTACGAAAGCACATTATATGACAGGAAAGCATTGTAGCCCAGACATAGTATTTGGGATGTTTCCATCCTTTGTTTTTTTTTTGAGACAGAGTCTCACTCTGTCACCCATGCTGGAGTGCAGTGGAGCAATCTTGGCTCACTGCAACATCTGCCTCCCAGGTTCAAGTGATTCTCGCACCTCAGTCTCCTGAGTAGTTGGGATTACAGGGATGCGTCACCACACCTGGCTAATTTTTGTATTTTTTGTAGAGAACAGGTTTCATCATGTTGGCCAGGCTGGTCTCGAACTCCTGGCCTCAAGTGATCTGCCTGCCTTGGCCTCCAGGCAAGTGCTGGGATTACAGGTGTGAGCCAACGTACCTGGCCTTAGTTGAGATATTTACATGAAACCTTTTTCCTAAGGACAAGTGGTATTTTCTTGAATGTCTAAGAAACAGTTGGGCTTTAAATTATTGATCATATTTAAACGTATATCATGAAATAGTGGACAGTGTGGGCTTTGGAGCTAGATATACCTGGGCTTATATCCCGGCTCTGCCAGGATTCTTGGGTGTTTGTTTATTCAGTAGTTATTTATGGAGCCTTTTCAATATTCCAGTCCTTGTTAGGCACTGAGGCCACACCAATGAACAAGGAAGACAAGGTCCTACCCTTAATGGAATCTACTGACTAGTGGGGACAAATTAATCTCTGTAAACCTCAGTTACCTTTTCTGTAAAACTGAGATAATAATACATTTTCATACAGTTCTGGTGAGGCTTTTAATAGATAATGTGTTAAGTACATAGGAAGTAATGTAAAAATGTTAAGCCATTAGAATTTGTAACCCCGTTTCCCTGGCTGGAGAAGTTAGGAGACATAGGTTATTAAGTGACTGTTCTATGTTTTGCTGTAGCGAAGTCCATCTATTAAAAAACTTGAGCAATAATTATAATTGATGTTTATTAAACACTGAGTATGTACTGGATATATCCTGCCCTGAGTGCTTTCTATGTTTTAACTCATTTCTCAACAATCACGTGAAGGATGTGTTCTTATTCATTACATTTTCAGTTGTGGAAAATTAAGGCACCGAGTTCTCACCTGGGAACATTTCAGTGCTGTGTGTGTTGGAGCTGGCATTTGAACCCTGGCAGTCTCCAGGGATGGTACTGTTAACACCACAGTTAGGATTTAGAGCTGTTTAAAACACTACAATCATTTCCTGATTTTAACTTTTCTGATCTAAAATCAGAAATGTGATGTTAAGTGATACCTTGTTTAATATTTTTGATAAATAACATCTATTTTATTAAATAAGGTACACAGGAACTTTGCATAACAGTGACTTTACGAGTTCAGAGAGACACTGAATATCATCTCCTGGAGTGCTAACAAGTTTTTCATTGGAGAAAAGAATAAACCATTTGTCATTGCTTTAGTACTGTAACATTTTTAGTTGTTAAGAGGAACATAATTGGAGAAGCAGAGTACAATATTTCATCTCTCTGTAATATGCATTTGTTCTTGGGTGAATTACTATATTCTTCTAAGATGAAAGCTCAGGCATCTGGGGAGCATTTTTACAAAATGACCTTGAGCTGATAGGCATCAGGCATGATTGGCAAATGGGGAAAATATTACTTTAAAAATCTAGGATGTTTCCATCAACAGCACAGAACTTGGTATATTTAGATTCATCATCAACCTCCATTGCAAAATATTAGAATAATATAATTAAAAACTGGATGGGACCTTGAGCCATCATCTAATCTGAATGGCTCATTTAATGGCTAAGGAAAGTGAGTCCAGGCAGTGATTTCCTGTTTAGTTAGCCTGTTTATCTTATCTATCATATTTATCTTACCTGTTTGTCATAAATAGAGCCTTGGGGTGAAAACATGGGGTTACAAGGCTTACCTTGAAGTAAAGTCTGGAAGAGTCATGGAGGTTCTGTAGTCTAGGAATACTATGTTGATAACTGTTATTATATGATTTGTATGAATGCTTTTTTTTTAGTTAAGGAGACGCTTTCTTAGAATAGTTCAAATTTGAAGCTCCATACATCATGTCTTCATATTTAGTGGTATTGTTTAAGGCTTTCTTTTCTTTTCTTTTTTCTAATCTTTGATTTATGATTGTAATTCATTGCTTATTTTCTTCCTTCCATTGTCATTCCTTCCATAGAATGGGAGCTGACTGATATGGTGGTGTGGGTGACTGGAGCCTCGAGTGGAATTGGTGAGGAGCTGGCTTACCAGTTGTCTAAACTAGGAGTTTCTCTTGTGCTGTCAGCCAGAAGAGTGCACGAGCTGGAAAGGGTGAAAAGAAGATGTCTAGGTAAGCAGATCTGAAATAGCAGCGGTGCTTCCTAGAAATAAATCAGAATCCAAACTCAAATACAGTTTTGGGACTTTCAGAGAAGAGTGAGATTTCCCCCTGGCTCCAAATGCTCTAAGTGCTTCGTCTCAGATCCTCTCCTTTTTGTCTTAATTGGCTGCCCTTGCCTTTTCTTCTTTTCTGCCACGTTTCTGTGCTTTTTTTGCACTGACTCTTGGCATTAGGGAGTGACCAACAATTGTATCAGATGCTGGTGGATTTTTAGTGACCAAGTGACTTAGATTTTTGTCTTAGAGAAAAAACAGTTGCGTTCTTATCCATGACATACATGTATCTGATCATAGAAAGTAGGAAGAATCCTTACTCATTTTATTAATGTATCAGATATTAAAATCATATGGGATAAGACTTTTATTATATAGGATAAAAGAACAGGAATGGAATTAGGTTTAAAAAATACAACTTGAGGTAATACTTTCATGTTCACATAAAGGGCAACAGTGTTAATATTTTTGTTTGAGTTTTGGTGTAGTTATGTTCACTTTTTTCTTTTTGAGATGGAGTCTCACTTTGTTGCCCAGGCTGTAGTACAATGGTGTGATCTTGGCTCATTGCAACTTCCGCCTCGCGGGTTCAAGTGTTTCTTGTGTCTCAGCCTCCTAAGTAGTTGGGACCACAGATGTGCACCACCACACCCAGCTAATTTTTGTATTTTTAGTGGAGATGGGGTTTCGCCATGTTGGCCATGCTTGTCTCGACCTCCTAACCTCAGGTGATCTGCCTGCCTCGGCCTCCCAAAATGCTGGGATCACAGGTGTGAGCCACCGCGCCCAGCCATTATGTTCACATTGAAAGCAACCTCAAGTTATTATTTTTCATGCAACATTTATTAATAGTACCTAAGTTATTTTTTTCATAGAACAGGAAAGTTATTATTTTTCATGGACCATTTATTAATAGTACCTAAACTGAGATAATTTTGAATTTTCCAACAGACCATTTTTTGGGCCATCTCTCTACCTGTCATTCTTTTAAATATTTAAGTTTGCTGATCAAGCTAATCACCCAGAAATGAGAGTTAGTTGCCACAGTAGTGCTCAGCAGGGCCATGGGCCTCTTTCATGATACTTCTTTCAAAGGCCTCTTGTGTTTTTGCACTGGGCCACTTCTTTTAGTAGTTGTTCCTCTGCTGCTGTGACTTGCAAGTCCTGTACTGGTGGAGTAGATGAACCAGGTCAGCATTTCTTACCTGGCACAAGGCTGTTTCCTTTTATCTTGCAGATCTGTAGTGCCCACTTTTTCATTTAATACGGTTGATGTTTCACAATTAACTCTTTTGCCCATGAAGTCTTTTTACCTCTTGTATTTTCTATATTTGCTTGTTTTTCTTACTGATGTTACTTGTATTTCAAGGTTAGAGTCCAGGAAAATTAGTTTCAGTTGTTCTTTTCATGAACAGAAAGAGCCAATCACAACTCAGCAGCATGTTTCTTGGATGGGAATTTCAGGCATGTGTCCTTTTCCCTGTTTACTTCCAGGAATCCTTAGCCTCTGGAGAGAAGCTTCTATATGTCATTTGACTGTAGGACTCTAAGCTTCTTACTGATTTTAAGCACAAATAGCTGTTCTGGGTGTAGAAGAGCAACTCATCTTTGTGAGCCTATTACAAAACAAAGGTACCTCTGTACTTCTAAAGAAATTGCTCCAAAATTTTTGCTCTTTTCTAGTTTGTAGTTTGTAGTATAATCTTGATTTCTGCAGAAATCAAGTTGTAAAGTTAGGCTGCATATTCAAGTTGCCATTCTACTTCCTGTGAGGCCAGCCAGCATTTTGTCTGGTAAGACATCATCATTTAACCACTAGTCCTCTTCCTGACCACTGAGAGGAACTCTCACAGGGTCACCCGGAAATGAGTTTGTTGCCAACTCCTTTTGCAGGGTGGATGTTAGTGGGAGTAGCAAGGAGCTTGATTGAACTATGGCATGACTTCCACACACATTTTTGTCTTTATTTAGAGAATGGCAATTTAAAAGAAAAAGATATACTTGTTTTGCCCCTTGACCTGACCGACACCGGTTCCCATGAAGCGGCTACCGAAGCTGTTCTCCAGGAGTTTGGTAGAGTAAGTAGCATCTTATATTGATACAGTCTTGCTTTGAAGTAACTGCAGAAGAGATTCCCATCCATGGTGCTGTCATACAAAGGGCTTTAGGCAAGTGGGGTCCATGCAGTGAGATAGGACCCATGAGTTGGGCCCCTTAATCTCTGAGTCTTTGGCGTTATGGAATTAGTACTTTTCATGTCTTAACAAGTACAAATTCCTCCATGTAGAACAAAAGAAGCTAAAAATTCACAGCTGCTTTTATTTATTTATTTTTTTTGAGATGAAGTCTTGCTCTGTCGCCCAGGCTGGACTGCAGTAGTGTGATATTGACTCACTGCAATCTCCTCCTCCCGGGTTTAAGTGATTCTCCTGCCTCAGCCTCCTGAGTAGCTGGGATTGCAGGCGTGCACCATCACACCCAGCTAATTTTGTTATTTTTTAGTAGAGACAGGGTTTTCCCATGTTGGTCAGGCTGGTCTTGAACTCCTGACCTCATGATCCACCCTCCTTGGCCTCCCAAAGTGCAGGGATTACAGGCTACTGCACCTGGCTGGCTGCTTTTATTTATTTTTATGCCAATTATTAACTTTCATAAAAAGTCACCTAAAATGGGAATTTAATTCCACAGGTAAATTCGGGGTTTTATCTTTTTAATTTCTGACTTCTGAAAATATACCATTGTTCCATTGATTCTTCAAGTTAACAATATAACCAACCATCTATAGGAATTCCCTCAGTCTATCCACAGGACATCCCCCAAACACCCCTTTTCTGATTTTATTTAACTAGATCGACATTCTGGTCAACAATGGTGGAATATCCCAGCGTTCTTTGTGCATGGATACCAGCTTGGATGTCTACAGAAAGCTAATAGAGCTTAACTACTTAGGGACGGTGTCCTTGACAAAATGTGTTCTGCCTCACATGATCGAGAGGAAGCAAGGAAAGATTGTTACTGTGAATAGCATCCTCGGTATCATATCTGCACCTCTTTCCACTGGATACTGTGCTAGCAAGCATGCTCTCCGGGTAAGGCTGCTCAAACTCAGCTCTGATAGAACTGACTTAAATGTGTATGTGGGAGATATGGCCATCACTGTGTGAGGTCCTTGGAGCTGGGAAGTGATGTGGGGAGACAGAGAGACCCAAGGAGACCTTTGGTAGAGGACACCCCCAGTAGATGCTAAAAAAGACTTGATCCACACATGCCTCTAACTTGGTGAACAAATAAATATGTATCAAGCACTGCATTGTGCCATGCAGTACAACAGACCCTGGGGATATAAAGATAGTAAGATGGGGTCTCTGCCCTGAAAAAGTGTATCATCTAGTTAACATGTCACTCTTCACCTTGTCCTTATTCCTACCACATCTTCATGGAAAATTGGGGGTCCACTTCTCCTTTCGTCTACATACACTTCAGGATGTACTTTTTCCTCCCCATTTCTGTGACTTCTTTTCTTTGCCCCTTGTAGTTGGTGTGTGTTTTGCCTGGTCTAATTATATACGCATGTCAGAAATAGGTACTTCCCACAGGATGATTAGTCCTGGTCTCATATCCTTACTGGGAAAAATTTTGACTGTATTCACTCTGGTTTCATTGGAAGAAGAAAATCTAGTCAAGGCAGAGGCAAGGAGAAAAGCTTGATTTGGACTGCGTAAGTTATAAGGTATAAATATTAGAAATGGATGAATTTTTAATGGTGGCTTAAGACTGGATATAAAGAAATTATAAGGCCAATAGGAAAAGAATGATTAAAGAAGACACAAAATTTGTATTTAATGCTGTTGAAGTCAGTTTAAATAGAATGTTTCACTGTTGGAATAATGAGATGCAATAGCTACATGGTTAGCATGGTTTCATGAAAATTTGAAGCTTTGATTCTTTAGGACATCTTTTTTTCTGCTGCAAAGTGCAGACAACTGCAGACAGTGATGAAGCAGAATGCTACACTGATGATTTCCTCATATTTAGTAACAGGCATCAGTCACTTCCTGGAGAGCAGTTGGGCAAGCCTTAGGCAGGCAGATGGGGGAGGGCGGCCACCCATCTGTTTGGCACCATGTATCTCATAAGATATGCCGGATGCTTTCAGTAAACACAGATGAGCTGTCTGGCCTGCCCTGCAAGACTCATTATTTTATTACTGGATTTGATCCTATGATAAAATGTGGCAGGTTGAGACTGTAGTTACCAGGAAACTCTTTTTGAAGAGCACATTTCCTTCTCAGATTCTCGGTAAGCTACAGAATTAACTTGTTTATCATTGAAAAGTTTACACACAATGCTAGATGTGATTTCAAACAAGGAGAGGTTTTAGTGTTTGATGTATTGGCTTGCTTGGTGTCCTCTCTCCTCTTTTGCTACAGAGAGGCAGAAGGTTAAAGTTATGGGAGTTTTCCATTAATTTACCAAGGGTTTTTTTTTGTTTTTTGTTTTTTTTTGGTTCATCTCTGAGTCAGGCACTGTATTGGTCTCTGATCATAAACCCTCATAGCCCCTCTGTTTGTTGGGGTCAGCATTCAGGGCTGATAGCGTTTTAACATTTTTGGATCATATACAGATGTACTGTGGGTTAGCTGTTTAGGCTTTTCAATAGATAACCCAGCCTTATAACAATGTAGTCTTGGAACATTTCCTAATTTAGGAAGAGATGAGAGGCAGTAGATTTCTGTTTACTCCCCATTGGTTTAGAAATGGTCAGTATCTTTAAGTCTAGAAGGTCTAGTCTGTTTTACACAAGTCATTCAGTAGGCAATCATATTACATTTTTAATTAGCCATGTACCCTCTTATTACCCCAAAAGATAAATGTTTGCTGAAATGAATTAATTCTGTTAAATTAGCAATATACATGGGAAAAGTGGAAATCATTCTTTGTGATAGTTTCTGCGAAGTACTAATCCCATCTTCCTCACCTTTGTCCCAAACATTTGCACTTTAGACTACTTTGGGGAATAAACAGAAACCCGACCTAAGTGATTCTCAGTGAAGGACATACACCCCTTTTGGAGTGGGGAGAGGAGGACTGGTATGAAGAGGGTATATCAGAATCTTCAGGGATAGTTTTTTTTACCTATCCAGTGCATGCCTACCATAAAAATCATTGATGGCAAGACCCATCACTATCAAAGGGGGTGAACCATTTATACCTGGAAAGAGCTGAGAATGTCTGTTCTAGATTGCCTCCAGTCTACGGTTAAAAGTGCCTAATAAGCTTGCATGATTACACTCCCTGTTCTTTACTCACACATTTTAGAACCTATTTTGATAAGTCATGAGATACGTGTCTGTATTTATTTGCCTTCTTTTCCTCCTTTTTTTTTTTTTTTTTTTGTCTGTTTTTGAGACTTTAATGGCCTTCGAACAGAACTTGCCGCATACCCAGGTATAACAGTTTCTAACATTTGCCCAGGACCAGTGCAATCAAATATTGTGCAGAATTCCCTAGCTGGAGAAGTCACAAAGGTAAAAATTTCTGGTTGGGAATAATTTGAATGTTTACTAGTTACATATTGGCATTATATATTGGTGTTGTATCACTGTATATCAGAGTTTTTGTCTTCGAACTGCTTTTGTGTGAATTATTCACAAAACAACTTCAGCCATTATGAAAATTGTTTATGGAATTTCATTTGCTAAATGCATTGTCTTAATAGTTTGATTTTTATTACAAAAGTAGTAATTGTCTTTAAGCACATTAGGGTGATGCAATTCTAATTAAAAGCAAAGAATCTTCACCTTTTAGTTAGCCTGCGCTGTATTATCTAGTAAGCATATGGTTTCTGTTGGGCTTTTTGAAATATTACAAATAGTTTATAAACTCCCATTAGTACTTATGGAGACTCCTAAGGGGCATGAAGCTCCACTAAAGGAACCACTCAACTAGATGGCATTTGAGTCCTTTCCAGCTTAAATTTCTGTGAAATTGCTTGGATAAATTCACTTAATTTTTAAATTTTCTTAGACTATAGCCAATAATGGAGACCAGTCCCACAAGATGACAACCAGTCGTTGTGTGCGGCTGATGTTAATCAGCATGGCCAATGATTTGAAAGAAGTTTGGATCTCACAACAACCTTTCTTGTTAGTAACATATTTGTGGCAATACATGCCAACCTGGGCCTGGTGGATAACCAGCAAGATGGGGAAGAAAAGGATTGAGAACTTTAAGAATGGTGTGGTAAGACCAATTTCTAAGTTTCTTAATAATATGTATCGATCTTGCAGGAAGGTACAGAATTTTCCAGTGGTTAAAAAACTTTCTGGCTGGGTACAGTGGCTCATGTCTGTAATCCCAGCACTTTGGGAGGCCAAGGCAGATCACTTGAGGCCAGGAGTTCAAGACCAGCCTGGCCAACATAGCAAAACCCCGTCTCTACTAAAAATACAAAAAGTAGCCGGGCATGGTGGTGCTCGCCTGTAATGCCAGCTACTCGGGAGGCTGAGGCATGAGAACTGCTTGAACCCGGGAGGCAGAGGTTGCAGTGAGCCAGGATGGTGCCACTGCACTCCAGCCCGGGTGATAGAGTGAGACTCTGTTTCAAAAACAAAAAAACCTTTCTAGCCTTCCACCAATCTCATGATATAAAGAAAAATAAATAAAAAATATTTTATCACCATGCTTATCTTTTGGTTTAGTATAAATTATTAGTAGTCTTGGAGAAAGAAGTTTTTTTACAAGGTAAAATCAAATCAAAGACTGCCATTTTTTTCTTCTGTACATACTGTTTGGCCAGTGTGTGTGTCAAAATGTTCTTTCCCTACTGTTTCTCCCCACCAACTCCTACCCATCCTACCAGTCTCAACTCCCATGTTACCTCCTTGGAATGGTACCTGGCCTTCCCTCCCACTTCTCCCCAGGACCAGGTGCACCTCAGCCCCTGTGCTTTCCTGTCAAAGCACTTACTGCATTGTTAAAACAGATGCATGCGCTTTTACCTCATTCCTGAAGTACTCAGCACATCTAAGATGTGCCTATTCCCCTGTCTAAGGAAAATGCTGGTGATCATTCTTTCAGCACTCATTCTTTATAGCAATTAGTCGGGGAATACTATTAACCATTTCTGAGAAATTGTGACCCTCAAAAGAATTTAATTTATAGACAGTATAGGAAATGTTATGAAGTAAACAAAAAATTATAGATGATTATGCAGCAAAAGATTATTGCTGAGGATAGTTTTTATTGTTAGCCTTTGATATACTTTGTTACCACCTTCTTTTAGAAATGAATCAATAGGGTTTGATAGATAAAAAAAGAATTATAAAACAGGATCATACTATACATACCTGCAAATATTTAAGTAATCCACTAATTGTTAGACATTTAATTTATTCCAACTCTTTGCAGGACAGTGAAAATGAATTAGGGGGTAAAAAGTTACAAACACAACAAAATGCTTGAGAGACATAAAAGGTTATCAGACTGGGTCATGACACACTAAAATGTCCAGAGTGTGAACAATCACAAAGGAGCTTTTCATTTTCTACCAAGTAGTAATGTGGAACAGTTTGCTTTGGGCCAAATCGCTTATGAGTGTTTTGGTATTGTTGAGACTTGGTAGTGTGGGTAGAAGCTCTAAAGGTAAAGCTTCATCAAAGATTAAACCTGAGTTTTAAACATGGAGGACAGCTGATGCAGTAGCTTTGTGCCCAGTGATGGAAAGAGTTGAGAGGGACAGGCCACTGTACTACAGAGGAAGCACAGTCTCCTGGCAAAGAGCATGCAGCCTGGTGCTAGGCTACCTGGGTTCAAATCCCAGCTGTGCCCCACGCTCTTAAAGCAGGTTACTTCTCTATCACTCAGTCTCCCCATCTATTAATATAAGATGGAGATTAGTGATAATAGTGCCCAGTCACAGGATTGTATGGGAATTACATGAATTTAATATATGAAAAGCACTTAAAACACAACTTGGAGTGTTCTAAGTGTTAGCTATTGTGCTTTTTTTCCCCTTCTCATCTTGAGTTAGATATAGCAGGATATTCAGCTTCCTTAATGATCAAAGATTTTCATTATAATTGACACATAAAATTATATATATTTAAGGTATACATTGTGATGATCTAATACACTGTAAAATGATTACCATGACCAAACTAATTAACACATCTGTCACCCACAGTTACCTTTTTTTTGTTGTGGTGAGAACACTTAAAATCTACTTTTTTAGCAAATTTCAAATATGCAATACAGTATTATTAACTATAGTCACCATGCTATATATTAGATCCTTAGAATTTGTAAGTTATAATAACATAAGTTATTTATCTTATAACTGAAAATTTCTAATTTTTTTTTCTTTGAGACAGGGTCTCGCCCAGTTGCCCAGGCTGGAGTCTGCAGTGGCGTGATCATGGCTCACTGCAATCTCCACCTCCCAGGCTCAAGCAATCCTCCCACCCTAGCCTTCTGAGTAGCTGAGGCTACAGGCACACACCACCATGCCTGGCTAGGTTTTGTAGTTTTGGTAGAGATGAGTTTTTGCCATGTTGCCCAGGCTAGTCTTGAACTCCTGGGCTCAGGCAATCCACCTGCCTTGGCCTCCCAAAGTGTTGAGATCATAGGTGTGAGTCACTGTGCCTGGCCAAAATGTGTACCTTTTGACCAAGGTCTCCCCATTTCCCCCATTTTTCTGGCTCCTGGCAACCATCATTCTACTCTGCCTTTCAGTACGACTTTTTAGATTCCACATAAGTGAAATCACACAGTACTTGTTTTTCTGTATCTTGCTTCTATCACTTAGCATTAATGTCCACTATCCATGTTTTCACAAATGCCAGGAATTCCATCGTTTTATGGCTGAAAAATATTCCATTGTGGAATAGTATCCCATACACACACGCACACACACACTACATTTTCTTTATCCATTCATTCACTAATGGACACTTAGGTTGTTTCCATATCCTGGCTATTATAAGTAATGCTAAAATGAACATGGGAGTGTAGATATCACTTCAAGGTACTGATTTCACTTCCTTTAGATTTATATCCATAAATGGAATTGCTGGATCAGATGGTAATTCTATTTTTAATTT
Source organism: Mandrillus leucophaeus (assembly GCF_000951045.1). Lineage (NCBI taxonomy): Eukaryota > Metazoa > Chordata > Mammalia > Primates > Cercopithecidae > Mandrillus > Mandrillus leucophaeus. The sequence goes on from NW_012109119.1 coordinate 834,288, forward strand.
TTTGAGGAATTTCCATATTTTCCATAATGAGTGTACTGGTTCACATCCTCAATTTAAATAATAGGGCAGATAAAGAATATATTATAGAAGTGATTTTTTCAGAGGAAAGAGGGACCAGGGACTAGAGAATTTCAGTCCCACTGTAATAGTATTTTCAGAAATGTCCATATGAAGGGTATTTTGTTTTGTTTAGAGAACATCTAACTGTAAAATATAAACATCATTTAGCAAATCTCGCATGTTTTTTACACCTAGGCTTTTCTAAAAAAAAAATGACAGCCTTTTTCTTCCTACCACCATCTTTGAAATATTGCTTATTATATAGTCTTACTACTTTGTTGCTCTTTATTATGATAAGCTGGGCATTCTGTCATCTCCCAAAGCAATTTGTAGGACATAATACCTCAATTCTTTATAGTCTGTACTCTTCCTCTCTCCTATTATTTTATATTTTACATACATGTGTGTATATGTATTTTCTTATTGATAAGCATCTAAGAAAATGCTAGTATAACTTATTTCAAGCTAATAGTACTTGTTGTTAACTAGAATTTGCTCTTTAGTCTAAGAAAATTATGTCTGGAACTTTGTTTTTAATGAATCTTTATTATTTTTAGGGATCAAGAACAGTGGCTACACTGACTTTTGTATTATCATTATTATTATTTTGTCTTTCTTAGTGCAAAGTTTTGGAAGTAGTAAATGCATATCTTCCCAAAAGAAACATCACATCTTGGGGATTATCAAGTTGCCTTGTTTTATTCCTTAAGCAATATACAAAAAGTTCACAAATAATTTTTTTTTTCTTTTTCCTTTTTTTTTTTGAGAGAGTCTCCCTCTTGTTGGCCAGGCTGGAGTTCAATGGCGCTGTCTCAGCTCACTGCAACCTCCGCTTCCCGGGTTCAAGCAATTCTCCTGCCTCAGCCTCCCGAGTAGCTGGGATTACAGGCACACACCACCACGCCCAGCTGATTTCTTATTTTTAGTAGAGATGGAGTTTCACCATGTTGGCCAGGTTGGTCTCAAACTCCTGACCTCAGGTGATCCGCCCACCTTGGCCTCCCAAGGTGCTGGGATTACAAGCTGCGCCACAGTGCCTGCCTGGCCACAAATGATTTTAAAGCGTTATCTCCCATATATTTCAGTTCTACATAATCTGACTTATTGTTTTTATTTATTAGGGCAAAGCAGTGTAGGTATGATATGCTGATCCATAGAAGTCATTATAGAGAATTTAGCATTACAGTCCAATGCTATTTATGCCTCCTCTAAACCAGAGATGATGCTAAACTCATTAGAGGTACTTTTGTGTGCATCTAAAATTTTGGCTATGATTTTTTAATTCTAATTTAAGCGGTTTCTCAAATTTTGTGAAGATTCTTAATAGTGAACCATAATGATATAGCTCCTCAAAACAGAAGGACTTAAAATGTTAAAAACTGGGGTAAATAGGAGTAGGTACTGATTCATGTTTCTGTCCCTCTTTTACAGGATGCAGACTCTTCTTATTTTAAAATCTTTAAGACAAAACGTGACTGAAAAGAGCTCCTGTACTTTTCAAGCCACTGGAGGGAGAAATGGAAAACATGAAAACAGCAATCTTCTTATGCTTCTGAATAATCAAAGACTAATTTGTGATTTTACTTTTTAATAGATACGATTTTGTTTTCAACATGTAATGAAATAAAAAATAAATAATAAAAGATTGCCATGAATCTTGCAAAAAAGATATTAATTCATACTATATTCTTGGATAAAATAACCTTTTAAAATACTTTAGCACATATGCTTAAAATCTGAGTTAACAGATTTGTCTTAGTCCGTTTGTGCTGCTATAACAAAATACCACAGATTTGGTAATTTATAAACAATAGAAAAATCTGTTTCTCATGGCTCTTGAGGCTGGGAATTCCAAGACCAAGGCACCAGCAGAATTAGTGTCTGGTGAAGGCTAATCTCTGCTTCCAAGATGGCACCTCATTGCTGCATCCTCCACAGTGGAGGAATGCGTGTCCTCACATGGTGGAAGGGACAGAAGGGAAAGAGGGCAAAAATGCATTTAAAAGATCATTTAATCCCATTCATTACTCAGTCACCTCTTAAAAGCCACATCCTTTTATACTGTTGCATTGGGTATTAAGTTTCAACATGAATTTTGGAGGGGACAAAAACATCCAAACCATAGCAACATAAATGTATAGAATATTTCACACACAGCAGAGTGCTGGGTAATGAGCAGATATAAAGAAGTATTTGAAATGACCTTACCTCCAGGATGCTTATATTCTTAGAAAAGTTGACAGGTATAGATGGCTGTAATTTGAAGCAGTAGGTAGGATTCATTGTACTATTATTTATTAAACACCTGTTGTATGTCTTCTGCTGTACTGGAGTGCTTAGTATTAGTTAATTAACTCATTCCTCATAACGGCCCACTAAGATGGATGGTATTATCTACCTTTATAGATGAAGAAAGAGCAACAAGGTTTTACTTTTCCAAGGTCAAGGTCACAAAGCTAGTAAGGGGTAAAGCCATGATTAGATTCAGCTCAGGAAGATTCCACTGGCAACTCCTTACTTCTATAATTAGTTTTACTTTAATGTTTACCACCTTACAGCAGAAAACATGCACAGGCACTAATAGAAAATCTGCAGGAGTAACAGGTAAAGAAAAACATGGTCCTTATCTACAAGCAGTTCACAACTGAGCTGGAGCCAAAGTAACATACATAAAATAACTAGAATAGTTGTTGGGCAAGTCGGAAGCCACCCAAGTAGCTGTCCTTGGAAAAGAGGGAAGACGACATGTGGTAGAGGGACGACATGTGGTAGAGGTACACCATGAGGTATAGCGGGTAGAAGCAATGGAATAAATGCATACATAACAACATGGATATGTACTAGAGGCATAGTAAAGAGTGAAGAAATAGAGAAGCAATGCTAACACAATACTGTTGACATACACAAATATATGTGCATAGAAGATAGTGCTCGTTTTGCAAGAAAACATACAATCTAATTAGATACATATTTAGGTATTGTAATGGTTACTTAGGATGGGGAGGAAACTGGGGGTGCACTATGGGGACAAAATATAATGAAGAGAGGACTCTTGCGTGACCAGTGATGAAAATTGGAATAACAACATTATTTATTGAATACAACACACCAGTTATAAAAATGAAAAGATTGGAATAATTCTAGAATGCCACAAAATAACATATGTCATGTGGCCTGGTACATACTATAAGCATAATAGCTCAGAAAAGGGAGATTTGCAGATAGAATAGTGTGGAAGCTCTTTCTGATGGTGTCACTTGCACTGGGCCTTGAAAGAAAGGAATTTAGACAGATGAAGAGAAGCTTCAGGAAGCCAGGTTCCAGGTCAGTTTTGTTTTATTCATCACTGAATCTCCGGTGCCTGCCTAGCATTGTGCCTGCTGATGTCTGTTCAACTACTACAGCCAATGCATGGTAGAAGAGGTATATATAAATTAAAATCTTTAAAGATTCATCTGTATAGCTTTTTTTTTTCTTTTGGAGATGGAGTACAGTGGCACCATCTCAGCTCACCGCAATCTCTGCCTCCCGGGTTCAAGCGATTCTCCTACCTCAACCTCCCAAGTAGCTGGGACTGCAGGTGTGCACCACCATGCCCGGTTAAGTTTTGTATTTTTAGTAGAGATGGGGTTTCCCCATGTTGGCCAGGCTGGTCTCAAACTCCTGACCTCAAATGATCCACCCGCCCTGGCCTCCCAAAGTGCCACCACTCCTGGCCTGTGTATGGTATTTTTCTATGGCATGTAATTTTCTGTACACACCCTCTTTCCTATGGCATGTAATTTTCTGTACACACCCTCTTTCCTTCTTAGGCTTTTTTGTCAACAGCCCAAGATGGAAAAGGCAGCTTTATGTCAAGGTTTGTCAAAGACAGTCAAGAGCTATGAAAGCCAAATGTTCACATTTAACTTTTTTGAAAGTATTTATTATTCACCATCGATGTATTTCTTAATCATTATCCTGAGTGGTCTTTTTAAGTAGGAAGAAAATGGTGTGTTCATTAGTCCAGAGCTGAAACACAGTTGGGGTTGTGTAAGGTGACAGTAGGTGAGTTGGTAAAAGAGTTAGCAGAAGTGACAGCTTTAGTCTGCTCAGCTACTGGATTCACCAGTAAGCCACATGAGACCTCAGTCACAATCAGTAATTCAAAGGCAGATTTAAATATAAATATCCTGTTACTTCTGACACCTTCTGAGGTATAATTGATATATAATAAATGGCACATATTTAAAGTGTACAATTTGGTAAGTTTTGTCATATGGCTACACTTGTGAACCATAACCACAATCAAGAGAGTAAACACAGGTATCAGCCCCAGAAGTTTCCCTTTGCCCTTTTGTAATCATTTCCCCTCACCCACCCCATTCCAGGCAACCAATGATGTGCTTGCATTATTACGGATTAGTTTGCATTTTATAGTTTTACATAAATGTAATTACAGACTTTGCACACATAAACTGCTGGCAGGAATGTCAAATGGTACAATCAATTTGAAAAAGACTTTTAGCAGTTCCTTAAACATTTAAATATACACTTATCATATGATTTAGCCAGCCCAGTCCTAGGTATTTGCCCAAGAGAAATGAAAGCTTATGGCCACATAAAGACTTGTAAATGAATGCTCATAGCAGCTTTATATAATAGCCCAAAACTGGAACCAACAAATGTCCACCAACAGGTGAATGGTATAAACAAACTGTGTTACATTCTATACAGTGCAGCACTACTCAGCAATTAAAATAATGAATGATTGATACATGCAACAACATGGAAGAACCTCAAAGAAGCCAGGGCATCTGGGTCTGGAGATTTCTTTTATCAGGAGATTTTAAATTATGAATTTAATTCTTTAATGGTTATAGGATATTCAGATTATTTCATCTTGGTTGAGTTTTAGTAGTTTGCGGTTTTCAAGAATCAGATTATTTATTCTAAGTTGTCAAGTGTATAAGCTGAAAGTTACAGTATTTTCTCATTATCTTTTTAATGACTGCCTGATTTGTAGTGATATTTGCCATTTCATTCTTTTTTTTTTTTTTCTGAGACGGAGTCTCGCTCTGTCGCCGGAGCTGGAGTGCAGTGGCCGGATCTCAGCTCACTGCAAGCTCCGCCTCCCGGGTTTATGCCATTCTCCTGCCTCAGCCTCCCGAGTAGCTGGGACTACAGGCGCCCGCCACCTCGCCCGGCTAGTTTTTTGTATTTTTTAGTAGAGACGGGGTTTCACCGTGTTAGCCAGGATGGTCTCGATCTCCTGACCTCGTGATCCGCCCGTCTCGGCCTCCCAAAGTGCTGGGATTACAGGCTTGAGCCACCGCGCCCGGCCGCCATTTCATTCTTGATGATTTGCGTTCTTTTCTTTTTGTCAGTCTTTCTACAGCTTTATGGATTTTCTTGATGTTTTTTCAAAGAACCAGTTTTTTGTTTATGTATTTTTCTATTTTCAGTTTCATAGATTTCTGCTGTTTGTTATTTCCTTTCTTTTGCCTGCTTCGGGTTTATTTTGCTATTCTTTTTCTTGTTTCTTGTGGTGGGAACTTAGGTTATTGTGCTGAGATCTTTCCTCATTTCTAATATGCTATCTTCCTAGGGATGTAGGAGACAGCTCTAGGAGACACATGGGGCTGGCTATCTGGCTTTTGGAGAGACTTTGTCTACCACAAGACTAGAGTAAAAGGAGACCCTTTCAGGCAGGGAAGAGGACAGCTGCCTCTTTCGTCTTTATAAGTAGGGAAAATTAATTTTCCCTGTCCCTTGCCTAGGCAGTATTTGGCCACTTACACAGCCAAAATCCCATGAGTTCTTATCAGGTTGCTCTGGGGGATATGGACTAGTGTGAAGGTGGGCAGGTGCACTTATTTACCCTGAGTAATAAGAAATCTATCTCAGACCCAGAACATCTTACGTGCATACTCAGGATAAGAATAATAAAGATGAATATTAAAAAGCAAGCTTTTTATGAGTGGATACTGGTTTATCAAATACTTTTTCTGGATCTACTGAAATATTATTTTTCTCCTTTCGTTCTGTTAATGTGTTGAATTATATTGATTGATTTGCAACCATCACATCAACCTCACTTTTTCAGGAAGAAACCCAACTTGATTGTGATTTATTATTCCGTGTGTGTAGGTGTGTGTGTATGTGTGTAGTTTAGTTTGCTAATATTTTGTTCGGGATTTTTGCTTGATGTTGGGGGGAATGAAATAGGTCTCTTTCTCAGGAAGTCTCTGCCAGGTTTTGGTATCTAGGTTTTCTGGCATCATAAAATGAGTTGGGAAGGGTTCCTGCATTTCTGCTGCTCTTTGTAAGAATTTAAGATTGTTTTTCCATTGATGAATCAATCCATCTAGGCTTGTTGTTTCACTATGGAAAAGCAAATAAAGTAACTATAGGTTCCATTTCTTTAGCAGATAGGGAACTACTCAAATTTTCTATTTTTTCATTTGTCAATTTTGGCTCTTCCATATTTTAAAAAATTTGTTCACTTCATTTAAAATTTCCAATTTATTGGCTTGAAGTCATGCACATATTTTGTCAAATGACCGTAGGATCTGTAATATCCTTTCATTCCTGATATTGGTTGTTTCTTCCTTTTTCAGTCTACCAGACACTTATCAATTATCCTTTCAAAGAATCAACTTTTGGTTTAGTTGATCCAACTTTATCTTCATTTTCTACTCTATTAATTCTTGTTCTTTATTATCTTATTTCCTTTATTTTCTTCAGGTTTAATTTGCTATTCTTAGAATTTTTTGAGATAACTACTAGGTTCATTTTCAATCTTTTTAAATGTGCGTTTAAGACTATACATTTCCTTCTAAGCATGGCTTTAGGTGTCTACCATAAGTTTTGACATGTAGCACTTTTACTATTCAGTTCAAATATATTCTAATTTTCATTGTAATTTATTGTCTGATCCATGAGTTATTTAGAAGTGTATTTCTTAATTAATGGACTTAATAGAATTTTTCTGTTTTTGAAATTATTATTGATTTCTAAGTGAATGAACATGACCAAAGAATATATTCCATCCCTATGACTTAGAATATGGTCAGTTTTGATAAATATTCCACCTGCATTTTAAAATAATGTGTATTTTGCAGTTGTTGGGGGGTATTGTTTTATATATGCCAAGTAGGTTAAGTTTTAAAATATTATTCCAATCTTTACATATTTACATATTTTTGCATGGCTGCTGTTCTGTTACTGAGTATATTAAAACCTGGGAATGCAGATTTGTCTTTTCTCATTTTAGTTCTGTTCATTTAAGCTTATATATTTGAGGTTATATTGTTAAATCATTAAAATATTAGACCTGTTGAAACTTTCTGGTGAATCAAATCTTTTATCATTACAAATTGTCTCTCTTTACAATACTTTTCACCTTAAGGTCAACATTAAATAACATTGCAATAGCCACCATACCTCCTGCCCTATCGTTTTTGTTTTTGTATTTCATACTATAACTTTTTCCATTCTTGTTTACTTCCAACCCTTGTACTCCTATACTTAAGGCATCTCTTGCATAAAGGTACTTTGTGGGTTTTCTTTCTTTTCACTTTGATAATCTTTGCATTTAATTGGTACACTGTCTATTCATATAAATGTTGTAACTGATATTTAGGTTTAAACCTCCTAATCTATTTGATTTCTATTTGTCCTATTTGTTCTATATTTTCTCTCCCTTTTTGCTTTATTATTCCACTTTCGCCCTGTATTAGCTTTGTAGTTATATGATTTATTTTGCTTTTTGCTGTTCTTTTAGTGGTTACCCTATAGATGACACAGCAGTCTAATATTACTTATAATCTTTCTGATAATTGTAAGGACCTTAGAATTCCTGGACCAAATGTATATATTATTGTCACGTTTTAACATTATTTATTTTAACCTTGAAGACTATTTTATATAGTTAATATTCCTTAAACTGTATATTATTTTTTAAAATTACTGTTCATTCCTACCTTTATCTGTAACCCTTTTCTGGGATCATTTTCCTTCTGTCTGAAGAATCCCCTTTACTATTACCTTTAATGACAATTTGCTATTAAATTTGTTGTGTTTGAACGTGTCTTTGCCTTCATTCTTCAAGAATTGTTTTTGGGGAAAGGCTGGGTATTGAATTCTAAAATTGTAGATATTTTCTTTCAGTAACTTGAAAATATCATTCCATTGATTTCTGGTTCCCATATTTTCTGTTGAGAAGTTAGCTGTCAGTTTAATAAAACTGTGGCTCCTTTAAAAGTAATGTCTTTTATCACTGTCTGGCTCCTTTAATGATTTTCTTTTTGTGTTTTTTCTTAGGATGCGCTGAGGTGTAATTTTGTTTTTATTTATCATGCTTTGATCTTGCAAGTCTTCATGTCTTTTAAAAATTTGGAGAATTCTCAGTCATTATCTCCTCACAGGTTGCTTCTGTCATATTCTCTCTTCTCCTTCTGGAAATCCAGTTATGTGTATGTTAGATCTCCTCATGTTAACTCTATGTCTCTTATTCTCTCTACTGTATCTTCCATTCTTTTGTGTCTTAGTTTTTCATATCTGGTATTTACTTCTGACATAACTTTTAGTTCATGAATTCTTACTTCACTGTATCCAGTTTCTATCAAATCTATTCACTGAATCCTTTTATTTATTTATTTTGAGTCTTGCTCTGTCACCCAGGCTGGAGTGCAGTGGCATGATCTTGGCTCACTGCAACCTCCACCTCCTGGGTTCAAGTGATTCTCCTGCCTCAGCCTCCTGAGTAGCTGGGACTATAAGCACCTGCCACCACGCTCGGCTTTTTTTTTTTTTTTTGTATAGATGGGGTTTCACTGTGTTAGCCAGGATGGTCTTGATCTCCTGACCTCGTGATCCACCCACCTCAGCCTCCCAAAGTGCTGGGATTACAGGCGTGAGACACGCGCCCGGCCTATTCACTGAATTCTTAAACTTGATTAAAGTACTTTTAAGTTGGGGACTTGATTGATTCTTCTATATAGTTTCTGATTTTCTGCTGAAATTCTCAATCTTGTGTTTTAGATCTTTAAACACACTAAAGATAGTAATGTTAGACCCTGTGTTGTGTAGCTCATTATCTGGGTCCCCTGTGGCTCGGTCCTATCATCCGTTGCTTCTTTCGGATTTTGATCACGTTGCCTTGTTTCCTCAGATACTTTAAATAACTTTCCAATACTAAACGTGAAAAGTTATAAAAATAACTCAAAAGATCAGAGAGGATTTACATTTGCTCTGGGTAGCGGACAAAGGGTCACCTTAATCCAGTTTTGGGAAGTGAGAAGATCCTAACTGCATCTGGTTTTTCTTCACCCTTACGATTTGGATATGGTCCTTGGGGACACAACCCAATGTATGGTCAGTTAACTAGGGTTCCTTTCCCCTTCCCTACTTCCTTGGAGAGCCTTGGTCTCCAGTTTTTGTCCCTCTAACTCAGCAGCAAGGCTGTCATAAGTGTTACTTAGTGTCTCAGACTCACAACCACCTTATCCTGAATTGGCATATCTCCTACAAGAAAAGCAGCCCAAATGCTGAGCTCAGGTATCTAAGTTTCATTCTGTCTTAGATCTTAGTGATGTTATTCTTCACTGTCTTTTGGTTTTCTAATGTCTTTAAGCAGATTTTAAAACACTATTTTGCTTGGCTTTTCTAGCTCTCTGAAATAGTTGGTATGAATGCACCACTAAAAGTTGGAAGTAGAAAAGGTTTTAGGGAAAATTCAGTAAGATTAGTGTTAGTCCAAACTGCACCAGTTTGTAAGCTCCCCGCTATTTTGCAGACCTTAGTCAAAGTGAAACATTTCACAGGGGTTTGGGCAGTGAGAAACATCCTGCCTAACTACCTGATCACAAGGTGGAAAAAGGCCCAACCTAAGAAATATCCCTATATCTTGCTGGGCAAAGTTCCAAGGAATACCATGATGACATCCTGCTAGAACAAGGGCCAGAACCACCTCATCATGGGAGCATCTTATCAATATCCTGCTGGGCAGCAAGCCATACTGCCCAGACCCCTCACACCCATGCCTATAAGTACGCCCAGCCTGGAAGCAGTGGTAGGCTCTGGCATTAAGCTGGTCCCCCACTTCTGTAGGTTTTATGCTGGACGTAAAGCTTGCATTTGCTGTCAAGCTATCCTCTTTCTGTGTGTGTCTTTCTTTAACCCTCGCCTTCCCTTCAAAATCTAACAGTCAGTTTTTAATATACTAAGTGAAGATATAAAGTAAGTGATATATACAGGTTCAGTGTAAGAAGAGAGCTTGGGTTAGGTACATATATTCGATCATCAACTTATTGATGCTATTTCAAGTCTTAAAGTAGATGAGATTATGGTGATTGCAGAAATACAAAGGGGGGCCTAGAACCAACTGGTGAGAAATTCTAAAATTTAGAGGTCAGGTAGAAGAGGAAAGGCAGCAAAGATGTTTGAGGAGTTGCTAGGAAGATAAGAAGAAAACAAAGATAATGTAGTATCAGGAAAGTCCAAAAGAAAACACAAAAGCTGATTCAAGGAATAGTCAAATGTGTCAATTACTACTAGCTGGTTTGACAATAAAAAGGTCGATAGTGACCTTAATAAAAACTTTTTTCTTTTTTAATTTGGGGGAGTCATGGAGATGGGATCCAGATTGGAATGGTTTGACAAGTAAATGAAAGAGAAAACTTGGCCATGAATGAAATGGAGATATGAGAATAGTTTGAGGAGGATGCAAGGTTAAGGGAAGGCATAGCTTGGCATTATTATTATTATAGTGAAAATCTCTAAACAACTGAAAATTCACATTATTTGGGGGATAGTAATCCAATAAATAATATCAATGGAATTTTATGCTGTCATTAAGAGTGATAATTACGGCCAGACACGGTGGCTCACGCCTGTAATCCCAGCACTTTGGGAGGCCGAGGTGGGTGGAGAATGAGGTCAGGAGTTCGAGACCATCCTGGCCAACATGGTGAAACCCCATCTCTATTAAAAATTCAAAAATTAGCCAGCATGGTGGCGCGTGCCTTTAATCCCAGCTACTCAGGAGGCTGAGCCAGGAGAATTGCTTGAACCAGGGAGGCGGAGGTTGCAGTGAGCCGAGATCGTGCCACTGCACTCCAGCCTGGGCGACAGAGTGAGACTGTCTCGAAAAAAAAAAAAAGGTGATAATTACAAAGTACTTTTAATGACATGAGAAAATATTTCTACATGACAAAGATATAAAGGTATACAGCTAGTAAATCTCAATCATGTAAATTAAACCGTAAGTCTGAGATGTGAACTCAAGAGTAATATAAAATCTTATCTTAGTAACTGTACTATATTACCTCCAAAAAAAAGATAAACATACAAATCTCTTGAATTCATTAACTGAAAATTGATCCAAAAAGTTATCCTTTAACATTGTTAGAGTGAACTGGTCCACATACTAAATAAATGGAATATTAATAGCAGCTTAACTGGTACATTTCATATAATTTGAATGATTTCTAAAGAGAATACATTATTATAAATCTAGGGGGCTCCTACCGATTTCATTGGAAATTAAGTAAGAAGTAGAGGAAACTGATCTCTCAACTGATGTGGATTCACTGTTAATCCCCCTTACATGTATCTGTAAAACGTTCCTAAGCAAGAAGAGAATGAAAATAAAATTCAGATCATATTATAAAAATTTTCTTCCCATCTCCTCTTTAGTTCATATACCTTAAGACATTAGTAACTGGTAGTCCTGTTGAGTGAATCGTTTTTCAGAAGCAGTAAATTCATTTGAAAGAAATATATAATGAGTCAGATCTATGCTTTAGTAGTCATATGCAGATTACCCTAACATTGCTCTTCCTGTGAATATTCACATGATGAATGGGATGAACCCTGCTTCTTTCACATATATCAAAAGGATATTTGAAAAGGAAAGAAAATATTTCATTAAAAGTTTTTTAAAGTTTGTGAATTGAAGTCTATGAAAACAAACTATATAAAAACATTCAGATAATATTAGGTGTTAAAACAGCACATTTGAAAATACTATAAATTATATTAACCTTCAACAGGATCCATTATCACTACTTAGAACACTGATATGTCTATCTTAAGTATGTAAAAATTACATAGCTGTTAACTTTATATGGCAATTCACCTATTACACATTTAAGAAAGCATTACAAAATTCATTATATAATAATTACACAAATGTTTTCTCATATTTACCAAAGTCTACTAAAGTCCAGAGGGCACAAGTATTGGCCAAATAGTTCTAACTTTTACATTAGACAAAAAGACGTTTTTGTTGTTTTTTAAAACCATTAAGATGGCTAAGAGAACCAATTTTATGGAGCTTAGCTGTTCTCAGGCATCTGAATGAGGGTGGGGAGAAGTCCTGAAGTTACAAGAATCAGTTACTTTTTTAAGATGAAAAAATAAAAACACTGCATTTGATGACATTACAGTCAAAATGAGCTCTAATACAAATGTATATGGAGAGGTTTTGAAGAATAAATCGGATACCCCAGGGGAGGATCTGCTGCTTGTACCGTAAGATTTCTTAAAAGTAGTGGATGAGCTTGTATACTATAACGTTCTTCATCATCGTTTGTGGCATAAAGTAATTCCCACGAAAGATTGGCCCACTGACCTCTAACAGCTTCAGCATTCAACTTTCCCACTTGGATCAATAATTCTTGAAGGCTAAGTACTCTTCCAGTGTAAATTCCCTTTACAGTAAAAATGGTAGGAGGAGAAAAAGAAAAGAGATTACATTTAGGTCTTCATATTTTATTTATAAACTTAAAGAAAAATTGCATTGTAATTAAGCAAACTTTTCCCAAGTTCAAAAAACAGAAAGTTTTAAAAATGTACACAATGAGTTGCTTGTATTCAGAATCAAGAATTACCTCTACTTCCTTTGTTCTTTAATAAAAGAAAGTTTCCTGGCAGCCATCTCAATCACCATTAGGCAAAATCTTAGTCACTTCTCTCTGTCTTCCTTCTCTGATCTGTTGCCTCAGCGACGCATAGTCATAAATACTATTTGGTGGTGAATGATACAATAGGCTCTTTTTAAAGAAACAGCTTTGTTGAGATATAATTCACATTCCATACAATCTATTTATTTACTGTATGCAATTCAATGGTTTTTATTATAGTCGCAGATACGTGCAACCATTACCACAGTTAAGTTTTAAAATACCATAACCTCAAGAAGTATCCTTGTGCTCTTTAGTTATCACCATCCTATCTCCTCATTGACCCTTCCCTAAGTAACCACTAACATATTTTCTATCTTTATAGACTTGCCTCTTCTGTAAATTTCACTTGTATGTGGTCTTTTGTGACCGATTTCTTTCACTTAGCATATTTTCAAGGTTCATCTATGTTGTACATGTATCAGTACCTTATTCCTTTTTATGGCAGAATAATATTCCATCATATGGATATACTAAAATTTGTTTTCAGCAATTGATGTACAGTTGGTTTGTTTCCACCTTATAGCAATTAAGAATAATGTTGCTATAAACATTCATGTACAAGGTTTCATGTGGATTTATGTTCTTATTTCTCTTAGGTATATATACTTAGGGATAGAACTGCTAGGTCGTATGTTAATTCTATGCTTAACTATTTGAGAAAATGCCAGAATGTTTTCCAAAGTGGCTGTACCATTTTACATTCCCATGAGCAGAAGAGGGTTCCAATTTCTCCACATCTTGTTAACACTTATTTTCAGACCTTTTGATTTTAGCCATCCCGTGTGTGTGAAGTGTTATTTTATTGTAGTTTTGATTTGCACTTCCCTGATGACTAATTATACGGAGCACTTCTCATGAACTTACTGGCAACTTGTACATCCTCTTTAAAGAAATGTCTATATAGATCCTTTGTCCACATTAAAATCTATTTACCTTTTTATTATAGAGTTGTAAGAGTTCTTTTACATATTCTAGTAACAGTCCCTTAACAGATAAGTGCAAATATTTTTCCCATTCTGTGAGTTGTCTACTTTTTTGATGGTGTGCTTTGAGGAACAAAAGTTTTTACTTTTGATGAAGTCATATTTATCTATTTTTCTTTTGTTTCTCATGCTTTTGGTGTCATATCTAAGAATCTATTGCCAAGTTTAAGGTCATGAAGATTTACCCTTATGTTTCCTTCTAACATTTTTATGGCTCTTATGTTTAGGTCTTTGATGTATTTTGGAGTTGTTTTAAAAATACGGTATATAAAGTAAGGTCTGTAGTGGGTTGAATAGCATCTCTTTGAAGTTACCTGTGAATGTGACCTTATTTGGAATGGGTACTTTGCAGATGTAATTAAAAATTTAGAGATGAGATCATCCTGGATTTAGGTGGGTCTTAAAGCCAGTGACTGACATCCTTATAAAAGAAAGTAGTAGGAGAATTAACAGAAGAGTATAGAGAATAAGGCCACGTAAATATGGAGATAGAGACCGGAGTTACTCAGCCATAGCCAAGGAATGTTAAGGGCCACCAGAAGCTGGAAGAGGCCAGGAAAGATTCTTTCCTAGAGCCGTTAGAGGAAGCGTGGCTCTACTGGCACCTTGACTTCAGCCTTCTAACCTTTAAAACTATGATGACAGAATACATTTCCATTTTTTAAAAAGTCACCCAGTTTGTGGTAATTGCTACAACAGCCCTGGGAAACTAATACTAGTAATCCAACATTATTCTTTTGAATGTTGCTACCAAAAGATGATTTCCCCAGTGAATGGTCTTGGCATCCTTGTTGAAAATTAGTTGGCTAAAGACCCATGGATTTATTTCTGGATCCTCAATTCAATTCCACTGATTTATATGTCTATCATTATGCCCGTACCATACTGTTTTGATTATTGTTTCATATACGTTTTGAAACTTGGAAGTCTGAGTCGGCCAATTTTCTTTTTCAAGATTGTTCTGGCTATTCAGGGTCTCTTGAAATTCCATATTAATTTTAGAAAATCAGCTTGTTCAATTTCCACAAAGAAGCCAACTGGAATTCTGAAAAGGACTGTGCTAATCTGTAGATAAATTTGGAGAGTATTGCCATCTTAACAATGTTATCTTGATTTATGAACACTAGATGTTTATTTATTTAGATATTTAACTTTCTCTTTTAACAATGTTTTGTAGTTTTCAGAGTATAAGCTCTGTACTACTACTGTTCCATTTTCCCTAAGTATTTTATTATTTTTGATGTTATTTTAAGTGGGATTTCCTTAACTTCATTTTTGGTTTGTTCGTTGCTAGTGTATAGAAATTCACCAGATTTTTTTATGTTGATCTTATATCTTGCAACCATCCTGAATTTGTTAATCAGTTCTAAGCTTTTTAGTTGATTCCTTAGATACTCTATACATCATCAAGATCATGTCATCTGTGAATAATTTTACTTCTTCCTAATCTGAATGCCTTTTATTTCTTTTTCTTGCCTAATTACTCTGGTGTCTTAGCTTAGGCTGCTATAACTAAATACCATAGACTAGGTGACTTAAAGAAGAGACATTTATTTCTCATGGTTCTGGAGGCTGGGAAGTCCAAGATCGGGGTGGTTTCATGTCTGGGTTCTGATGAGGGCTATCCTCCTGGCTCATGGATAGCCATCTTCTTATTCTGCTCTACAGCAAAAAGACAGGAAGCTCTGGGTGTCTCTTCCTCTTCCTATAAGGGTACTAATCCCATTACAGGGCTCCATGCTCATGATCTCATCTAACCATAATTACCTCCCAAAGGCCCCACCTCCTACTACCATCACATTGGTGGTTAGGCTTCAACATGTACATTTGGGGTGTAAACATTCAGTCCATACCACCTGGCTAGAAGTTCTAGTACAATGGTTAATAAAAGTGGTAAGAGTAGACATTCTTGTCTTCTTGATCTTAGGGGTAAGCATCCAATCTTTCACCAATAATTATGATGTTCACTGTGAGTTTTTCATAGATGTTCAAGTTGAAGAAGTTCCCTTCTTTCCTAGTTTGTTTTTACTATGAAAGGGTGAGGGATTTTGTTAGTTTTTTTATATCTACTGAGATGATCATATGGTTTGTGTCTTTTATTTATATATTTTATATATTACATATTTATATTAATAAAATATTATATAGTTTATATATCATAGTGCTTCCTGTGCTCAAGCAATCTTCCCACCTCAGCCTCCAGAGTAGCTGGGACTACAGGAACACACCACCATGTATGGATAATTTTATTTTTTTTTTAGAGACAAGGTCTCACTGTGTTGCCCAGGCTGGTCTTGAACTCCTGGACTTAAGTGATTCACCTGTCTTGGCCTCCGAAAGTGCTGAGATTACAAGCATTTTCTTAAATCCAGTCTGATAATCTCTGCCTTTCATCTGGATTATTTAATCCATTCCCATTAATTTTATTACTGAAATAGCTGAATTTTGTCTGTCATTTTCCTTTCTGTTTTGTCTCATATCTTTTTTTTCCTTTTTTTTTGAGATAGAGTCTCGCTCTGTCGCCTAGGCTGGAGTGCAGTGGCGCGATCTCGGCTCACTGCAAGCTCCGCCTCCCGGGTTTACGCCATTCTCCTGCCTCAGCCTCCCGTCTCATATCTTTT
>NW_012109119.1:851916-868497 GCF_000951045.1 Mandrillus leucophaeus
TGAGATGGAGTCTCACTCTTGTTGCCCAGGCTGGAGTGCAGTGGTGCGATCTCGGCTCACTGCAACCTCCGCCTCCTGGGTTCAAGTGATTCTCCTGCTTCAGCCTCCCAAGTAGCTGGGATTACAGGTGCCCAAGTAGCTGGGATTACAGGCACCCACCACCACACCCAGCTAATTTTTTTGTAGTTTTAGTAGAGACAGGGTTTCACCATGTTGGCCAGGCTGGTCTCGAACTCCTGACCTCAGATGATCCGCCTGCTTCGGCCTCCCAAAATGCTGGGATTACAGGCATGAACCACTGCACCCAGCCTTATGTTACCCTTTAAAAAAATGCTATTTCTCTATCTTCCTGTAGATTCAAGAATCCAGAAATGAATCATCTGGATTCACTTCCTTTATCCAGTACAGCTTTGCCCCTACTGGCTTCCTCTGTGCAATTATTAGCAAATTACATTCCTATATATTACAGGCCCAATAATACATGAATACATTTTATAGAATTGCTTTTCAAATCAGTTAAGAGAAGAAATATGTCTTTTTCCTCTTTTTTATCATTACACAGTTACTTTTATTGGTGCTCTTTGTTTTTGTGTGTGAATCTGAATTATTGTCTGTGGTCACTTACTTTCAGTCTGAAGAACTCTAGTGTTTCTTGTAAGGTGGGTCTGGTAGCAACAAATTCTGTTTTTGTTTATCTGGAATTTCTTTATTTTGCTTTCATTTTTGAAAGATCCCTTTGTCAGATACAGGGTCCTTGGTTAAGCTTTCTGTTTTGGGGTTAAGGGGGCACTTTGACTATGTCATTCCATGCTTCTGGCCTCCATTGTTTCTGATGACAAATCAGTTGTTAATTTTATATGACTTTCCTTAAAATGTACAAGTAGTTTTTACTTGGTGCTTTCAAGGTTTTCTCCTGGTCTTTGGATTTCCACATTTTTACCATGATGTTATTTGCCTGCGGATCTCTTTGCATTTATTATAAAGTTCACTGAAGTTCCTGGATGTGTAGATTAATGTTTTACAATAAATTTAAGAAGTTTCAGCCATTACTTCACCAAATAATTTTTTTATCCCTTCTCTCTCCTTCTGGTATTAAGTATATGTTGGAGCAGTTAATGGTGTCCTACATTTCTCTGAAGCTCTCTTTCTTTTTATTCATTCTTCTCTCTTCTTTGGATTGCATAATCTCTATTGATCTAGAATCTTCAAGTTCACTATTTCTTCTGCCAGTTCAAATCTATTGTTGAGCTCCTCTAGTGAATTTTTCATTTGGTTCTTTTTTATAATTTCTATCTCTACATACATTCTCTATTTCATGTGAGATTGTCACCATACTGTCCTTTATATCTTCAACCATGGTTTCCTTTGGTTCTCTGGATATATTTATAATGACTACTATGAAATCTTTATTAAATCTGACATCTCTTCCCTCTTACAGGCAAGCCCGGTTGTCTACTTTTTCCCCCATGGTATATGGGTTAGATTTTCCCATTTCTTTGCATATCTCAACTTTTTGTTGAAAATCAGATATTGCAGGTAACACTGTAGAAATTCTGGGTGCTGGTCCTCTTCATTCCTAACTCCAGGGCTTGTTATTATGACGTACTTGTTCAGTGATTGGCTGGCTTACTGTAGTGAAGTCAATCCCCGTCTGCTCCCTACCATCCCCCACCCAGTTTGAAGTCTCAGATACGGCCTCTCATAGAGTACAGTCAAACTGAATGCATACAATTACCTTGGGATGGTTTTGGCAGGGTTATCTTGTCTGTTAAGTGTTCATACCCAGCTATTAAGCTCCACTGATTGCCAGCTGGTTACTCTGCTTTCAACAAAGACCTGAGGCATACATTGCTCCACAGACTGATCCAATTAAATGTGAACTCCTTCAAAGGAATAGCTTTTCATGTGTTTGATCCCAGGAAGGCTCTTTGCTGTTTCTTCCCCTGAAAAAAATCTAGCCAGTTTACCGTTTAGCTTAATGAACCTACCAGTCTCCTAGAAATTAGTTCTCACCACAACCTCCATCGTTTATGTTGTTTTCTTTTTTTGACACTATCATAAAACAGGAAGTCCTCCACTGTTTTTAAGAACATTTTGGGCTTCAATGTGTCTACACTCTGTTGCAGATAAATCAGTTCCTCTGGGAAGAAGAGATTCAGAGCTTTTGTTGCTGTTAGTAATAATTTGCTTCTTCCACTGGGCAAAGTCTCTGAGCCAGAGTTCTGGGTGATAGCATGCTTCTCTCTTGAGTGACCCTTCTGCTTTAGGAGATAAGCACTTGGTGGAGGGAAGGAGTAGCCTCAGGTCTTTCCAGCTTGCCTCTCCCAGCATAGGACCTCCACATTATGAGTGGGCAAGAGTGAGCAAGGCCCCAGTATTTTCAGTGGCACCACACCCAAGATAAAGTCTCCATCCCATAAGTGCAGTGGGCCAGAAGGGAATCTTTGCTTGGACTTCACATGCCTGGAATGTAGCCTCAGCAACAGGTAGCTGGGACAGGATTAAAAATGTTGAACTCCTGCCCTTCCTAGGAAAACAGTCCTCCAACTGGGAGTTGACAGAGAAGAGAGCCTATGTTCTGGGTTGTACCAGTCTGAGGGGAGGTTCCATCTTGCTGAGGTTCAGGTAGGGTAGGTTTTGGTTCAAATACTGCAGTCTCTTACTATTCTCACTGGGTTTTAGCAGATTTTTAAAAATAAATTTATGTTCATTTGCTGTATGCCCTTAGGAGACTTTCTAAGACTTTAAGTGGTTATTTTAAAAAAATATAATTTTCATCAGTTTCACTGGGGAGTGCATTTGCAGAGCTCCTCAAACCATAATGCCAGACAGACAAAACCATGATAAGCTCATAACATTGAATCTTTCATATTGTGTAGACTTGATGACATTTTAAATGTGATAAGAAAAAGTACTAAATCTTAAAGAGTCATCCCCTATTTTAAGTCTCTGGATTTTCACAGGTTAGGTTTGCTTCAATACAGTATAAATGTCAGCAAAATACTTTGCCACTTACAAATAACTTTTTCTAGGAGTCAAATCCAAGTGATAATTCATACATTGAACATAGGAATACAATCCATTTAGTCAAATATGTTATAGCATACTACACATACTTGGCTCTCTTATAGGTCAGGTATTGCACTATGGCTACACATTTTTAATTGGCTCCTCTTCAGTTGGCAAAGGAGAGAAATCAGCTACAGTTCGTCTAGCTTCGCCATAAAGTCATGATTATAAATGCCTTAAAACTGTATCACAACTATAATGTTATATCATTTATCACTTAGTTCAAATACTTTATAACTGACATCCATTCTCTAAGGTTAGTATATATATGCTTAAAAATTTTTTAACCTTACCATATTAGAATCATACCCCAGAGAAAACAAGTATGGCTTTTCTTGTAAAACTGCTTCCTTCCACTTTTCATCAGATACCAAACCAATGTACCAGTCACATTCATATTCTTCAAGGTACTTAATCAGTTCTCTGAAGTCTTCTATTGGACCTAAACTTGCTTTATCAATCATTAGTTTCAGAGTATACCTAAAAAATGGAGAACCGAAGAATTTTAGAATATTTGTTGTCAACTTTATGGATCAAATAGATTTTGTTAAATCAATATTTTAAGACATTGAACTGAAATCGTATCTATCTCAGCTAAAAAGTGGAGGGAGAAATGATGCAGTTAAGGTGAAGAAATCAGTAAGCCATAAAAAAAAATAGATTTTCCATATTAACAAAACCAAAGGAAGCACAAAGTAAAGCGTACTCTTGATATAATCACACTACACATGAAACTTTTTTTCATTTTGAAGAAAGTAAATTTTAAAAAACTAGAACCAACTGTCTTCTTGTACGTGATTTAGAAAAATCAATATTTTTCCGCCAATGTTATATCTTACATATGATCTAAATGGATTACCTGAATGCTTTCAGTGCTAGTTGAAACAGCTCTGGCTTTTCTGTGAGCCAGTCCAAAGCAACAGACCAAGGCAAAACACCACTGTAAACCCTCAATATATGACCAGGACTAGGAGCCATATTGTCTATTCCAAAAAAACTAAAATAACAAGTCATTACTGTATGAACATAAAAGTCTTTTAAAACTTTGTCGTTGGCAATTTCTTCCAATACATTTGAGGCCTTTTCTTCTGAATGAAAACATTCCAATTGCCTTAAAACAAATTGGTACCAGTCTTCTGGAAATAACGAGCTCAACTCCTTCATTTTGGAATTGGGCATACAGCTAGTCCTCCACTCTGCAGGTAAGCACACTAAGTGAGAATGTGAACAACTGAATTCCATGAGCGGAATATATGGCATGTCCTCTTGTTTTCCTTTGTCAACAGCAGGGTATCCTAATAGAACTGCTTTGTAAAGATCGTTTTCAGGAACAGTGCCTGTAGAATGATCACCAACCCTCTGTGATTCTACTGATCCTGGAATAAATGAGTTTGTACCTGGCAAATCTTTCAACTGTTTTTCTTCTATTACTTTTTTGATAGTTGGCTCATCATCAAAAATATTGTCATCAGACCAGTCATCAAAAGTTTCTGAATTTAAACTATCTACGTCTTCTGGGGATTTGGGAGGTGGCGAAGTGTTCGAAGCAGGCAAGATTAGAGGTGCTTTCCCTTTATTTTCAGTGTTGTGAACATTCTCTTTCATGCCAGGCCTTTTGGAGCAGTATTGAACAAGTATCCACACGAGTACTTTAATGAGGTCACCTTTAAATTCTTTTAAGTTTTCATGAGAATCAATTACGCCTGATAGAACATTCCTGGCATCAGAATACAATTTCACAGGCAAAACAGTACAGGGTGTCAAGACATTTCCAAAGTGTTCATTAAGGGAACATACTCCTGTGTATTCTTGCTCAAAAGCATCTTCAAAAACTTCATCAACTCTGCGAGCTTCTGCAGTATGACAGGATGTTTCCTGCAATTCTAACCCCTAAAGAAGAAATAAAAAATACTTGTTTATAATCATTTATTACACAGAATACAGCAACTAGTCTTGAAAATGCCCATAGATTCTCATCACAAAAATATGGAAAGTGACAAAAACAATTTCTTTAACTCAAGAGCAACATCCTGACTTAAAGTTAACGGCACTTAACACATTTGATTCTGGATAGGATTAAAAATAATGCTACTATTTTTTTGAAAATATTATGGAAATTCTACTAGAAATTGGGCAAATTTATTAGGTATGAATATAATTTTAAAAGACTATATCCATAGTTAAGAGTGAGCCACACAGTAAAAACTTTCAAATTATAATCCTGGAGGAGAAAAAAGCAAAATTAGAATTCTACAGTATATACAGTATATACAGTAGTATTATATCCTTTCCATCCCACTTTATGAGACTAACAGCATTATTCAATGTATGGATGTGCCAGAATTTATCATTCTCCTGTTCCAGATTTCTAACATCATAATGCAGATTTACTTCTTTGATTACTTTGGTTACTGCTATGTCAGTAGTGCCTAAACCAGTATCTGGTACACAATGGGTATGCAACAAATATATGCTGAGTGAATGAATATTATCAATATATCCTTACATAAATTTTAAACACATTTTGATTACCTCCATAGAAGGAATCACTTGAAAAGGATGTATCAGGTCACTATTTACTATTATAATTGCTATTGCTAATTTATGTATTTTTACAAACCTGTCAGTGCCTTCAGAACTTGTTTTTAAGTCACAGCTCTACCAGGTGGCTGGCACACAACTTGAGCAGGTCACCTACCCTCTGTGAGATTCCTTTTTCCTCTGTTTCAAAGGAAAATAATCCTAGTGCATATGGTTGTGACGGTTGCATGCTTTGTAAATTTTAAAGTATTAATTGTTAACAGATGGCATAGCCTAACCCAGCTTGCATCAAAAAAAGACAGAAAAAAAGAGTAGCATCAAAAAGTATATTTTTAAACCACGTATGTCACAGAGCACAAAGGATCAATCAACATTATTAGGTATTATTAAACCATATCATTTTTAAATAGAATAAAAATAAGTAATCAAAATGTCCTCAATATTTTTTGTCTTCTCGTATGGGTTAGACTAGAACAGAGGTTCTCAATCTGTAGGTGAGTCAGCATCACTTGAGAGTGCTCTTTGAAATACAGATTGCTGAGCCCACTCCCAAAGTTTCTAACTTAGCAAGTTCAGGGTAGGGCTCAAGAATTTCCACTTCTAACAAGTTCTCAGGAAGTATTACTAATACTAGTCTGGGCACTGCATTTTGAGAATCACTGGACTAGAGAGACAGCTTTTTAGTCACTAGTGATTTTATCCAATCTGTGCTAGTACAAGAAATTAACTTATAATTCATTAAAAAAAAATTTTTTTTTTGTTAAAGGCCTATTGTGTGCCAGGCACTGTTTTGGGGGCTTAGGATGTATTCCTGAACAAAAACAAGAGATCCCTGTGCTTGTGATACTTATAAAGTGAGGGACATGGGTAATCAACAGTAAAACTAATAAGTAAATTATATAGTTTGTGAGAAGGTATAAGTACTATAAAAATAAGGAAAAAGTAAGGCAAGGCAAGGGGGATTGGGAGTGCTGGGATAAGAGTGGGAGTGTAATTTTAAATATGATGGCCATAGGAGAGGTCACTGAGGAGGTGACATTTGAGCAAAAACCTGAAAGTGGTGAGGGAGGGAGTTAGATGATTATCTGAAAGCAGAGTGTTTCAGGCAGAGGGAATAGCCAGTAGGCTGGAATAGAGTGAGAGGGTTAAAGTAATAGAGAAGGCCAAAGAGGGAATAGGAAGTCTGGCCATTTAGAGCCTGGCTTTTACTCTGAATGAAAGAAGAGATCCACTGCAAGGTTTTGAGTACAGAAGTGACATGGTTTGACTTAGATTTTAAAGATCATTCTGGTTGACAGTATACTGTAGGGGCACACAGGTGGAAGCAGGACAACCAATTAGGAGGTTATTTCAATTACCCAGGTAAGGGATCAAGGTGGCTGGGACCAAGGTGGTAAAAAGAGATGGGATACAGAATATGGTTTAAAGGTGGAGCCCACAGGATTTCTTGTTGGACTGGGTGTGGAAGTATACAAGTAAAAAAGGAGTCAAACACGACTCTAGTATTTTTGGCCTGAACAACCAGAAGGACAGAGTTGTCATCAAGGACTGCTAGGCTCTGGGACACACTGGTGTTAAAAGGTCAAAGAAAAGAGAAGGAACCACAAAGTAGAGAAGTAACCCACGAAACAAGTGAAGAGAAGAGAACAGCTGTGTAAAATGCTGCTGATGGTTCAAATAAGACTCGTTCTGAGAGTTGATCACTGGAGTTAGCAATGTGCCAGTCACTAGCGACCTTGACAAGAGCAGGTCGGGTGGAGTAGCAGGGTCAAAAACCTACAGTAAGTTGAAGACAGAATGGAAGAAATTAAATTGGAGATACAACTATAAGCAGCTCTAATAAGGCCATTTGCTCTTCAAGGAAGGAGAGAAATATAGTATAGCAGGTAGGGGCAGTAGGATTAGAATACAGTTTTTATTGAGAATGCTTAAATGATATAGGAGTTAAAAAACGTTACTGATTCACACTTTTGAGATGCTCAGCTAGAGAGAGGTAACAAGAATAGGACCGGAAGGAATGGAAGCAGGTATATTTTGTTATCATGCTCTATTATACAATTAACAGTCCACCCATCAACATATGCTTATTGAAATATACTTTAAAAATCCCTAGGTGTTTTCACAGGTAATTGAAAAGATATTCTTCTTTGAAACTGGTGTTTGATGTGAACATAACAAGTAAAATTTTACACATGAACTATAAAAATACTAGAGATGTTTTAAATGCACACTGACCTTAATGTTAATACAGCAGTAAGTATAGCCACATTCCAGAATCCTTATCCATATTAAACGATCCTGAAAACGGCCCAAGTAATGAGATCCAGGTAGGAGGAGACCTACAACAAATTAGAAAAAAAAGAAAATCACTTTTCAAGCTTCTTTTATTTTTGCCATGTGAATCTTCAAAACTGAAAAGACATCTAGAACTGATTCACGACTCCTACCCTATCATTAGGTCATGAACAGAAATAACTACTCACTGCGTATCAAGAGGCATTAAATTAACTCTTTACAAGAGCAGCTGGAACAGACAATCTGCAGGTGATAATACATAAAAATTCAAGGATTTTCCAGAAAAACAAATTAGAAGTTGTTGTATAAAGTCTTAAATACGTGTTAATTATATTAGGAAAAGTATCGAGTTTATAAAAGTCAGCTTGACAGTCATGACTTAAAATATCTTTGACATTTTTATATACATGCATATGAACATATAAAAGTGTTTTATGGTTTAAAAAATGTACATAAAATGTTACCACACTGTATACTTTTTAAATTTAGTTTTTCTCTTTTATTAACGAAATTCGCCCACATCTATGGCAAACAGCTAAAATTTATTATAACTGCTGTCGAAAATATACTGTATCAATTTAATTGAATTTGAGTATTCATTTCCTCATTGATAAACTTTTCAGATGTTTCCAACTTTTCACTATTATAAGTAACATTGCAGAAATTATCTTTGTGCAAGTCTGCTTGTACAACATGTGGTTCAGAACAGTGTTAACATACCAGAACCGACTGCTATTCTTCAAAAGGTCTGCTTATATGGTTGGTCCTTGCCTGGCATCTGGGAACCCCCTACCTGGTAAGAGTCTCCCATTGTGTCTACCTGTACAAACAATACAGTATATACTGAACACCTGCTCTCCTTTTGGGATTCTGGAGTATTGGTATGTGCTAGGCAGATAGTGCCTGCAGGACCAGCCTGCAATAAAAGCCCTGGGCATTGAGTCTCAAATGAGCTTCTCTGGCAGTCAACACACACTTGTTGCCAGGGAATTAAGCACATTCTGTGTGACTCTGTGCAACTCCTGGACACTTGCACCCAGTCTCTTTTACTCCTTGTGATTTTTCCCTTTGAGGATTTTGCTCTGCATCCTTTTGCTGTAATAAATCTTAGCTGTGAGTTCTAGTGAACCGTCAAACCTGGAGTAGTCTTGAGGACCCCCAAAACACATGTACTAGAATTTCTGTAGAACTGGAATCACTAAATCATGGAATCAGAAATGGAATCCCTCAGCCATGGGATATGTACATCTTTATTACAGACTACCATTTAACTCTTCAAAGTGGTTGTAAAAATTTACATTTCCTTCCAGAAAAGTCTGAAAGTTCTTATTCCCCATGCCCTAGCCAATAGTTGGTAGTGTCAAATTGTTTACATTTTTGCCACTCTGATGTATGTGAAATATTATCTCATTGCTTTTTTCCCCACCAGAAAATACTTTATAATACACTTCTTGGTTGAATATAATTGGTTTGATAATAAAGTATAATTTTTATCTAATTACTATTTCTGATGGGAGTTTAACCTCATAGGTGTTTTAAAAAGTAGAATAGCATTATATAATGAAAATTAATTAGCACTGGATAAAAGTATTATAAGTATAGACTATTTTCTATAAGAAAAATGACTATTCATAAAACATTTGTACTACAAAGATAAAATATTTTTCTTCTCATAAATCATCTTACATAATAATAAGAAAAGTTCAACCCCAAGTAAGCATTTTATTAAAACTCTAATCTTAAATTGCTACTCTGACTAGAATGAGTTTGTCAGAAAGTTATCTGTCACTTTAAAAACAAGTTTCAAGGGTTAAAGCACAAGGTAGGAGATGACACACTAGTGTCATCAATTTTATACCTTATCTAAAACCAACCTTGAGAAGTACAATACAGTTAAAATTTATAGTTAGTGTTTGACAAAAGCATTAAAACTCATAAAATTAGTTTACGGTCATCAAAAACCTATTTTCTTGCTAATAACTGCATAGTATTTCATTTTGGGAGGCTACCTTACCTACTGATCACTGACCAAAGTTTTTGTTATCCTGTCCAGTTATCTTGTCAGACTGCTTTAAAGTCTCTATAACTTGTAAAGTATGAATAAAATTCCCTCTGCTCCTCAAGCGGATATTATGTAAAGCTAGTTTTCACTAAACTTTATGAATGTATGCTATTGCATCTACTTGACATGAACTCATTATAAATTCATGGAAATCCTGGGGGAAAGGTGTTTCCATGTTTCAATGATGCAATTGTAATCTGAATTTATTCAAGAAAACGTATTTAAAAAATTATCAAATCACTTTAATAAAAATTTCCCCAAGTATTTTTATTTTGTAACTTAATTTAGATGAAAACAAGGAGCAGGAGATAAACTTCTAATTTCATATTTAGTCCTTCTGCCTACACATCAAATTGTTATGGTTGCTATGCTATCTTATGGTTGGATAAAACTACACATCAAATTGTTATGGTTGCTATGCTATCTTATGGTTGGATAAAACTACACACCAAATTTTTATGGTTGCTATGCTATCTTATGGTTGGATAAAAAGACTGTTTCCTGTTTGTTATTTTTTTGTACTTTAAATACATCAGTGAGAAATTCTTGAGCACAACTCATTTACTTACCTAAACTTCCAGCTGCCATTGCAGTCTGCAGCACGGCAGTCAACCTGGGCACCATTTGGTAGTAGTACACTGTATCTGCACACACACAGGCTGTGGTGCCCGCTGCTCCTGGCCAACTCTGAATAGGTCGGGGAAACCCCACCAAGAACACAGGAAGGGTGAAAAGGGGGAGTAAGGGAGAAGAGAGTAGTGTAGAAAAAACTATGATGACCAACACGAATGGAGAAAAGATAATGTTGAGTATACATAAAGTGGCAGTTGTTTTTCGACGTTGTTTTTTCTCTGTCCATGATGTCAAAAGTACAGTCACGGCAAACTGCAATTTAGAGATGAACCGAATCAAACGATCACGTATGATACCAACCTGTAGAAACGTAAAAATTATTTTTATCTATCCTTAAAGATTTTTCATGAATTTTCAAGATCATATAAGAAAGACTATACAGTAATTTTATTATTGCCCCAATATTTTTGAAGAAATAGATCTTATTCTTTGATTCTTTGTTAATTTTCTCCAACCTCACAATTAATAAACAAGACTACATTTTAAAGTTTGGACTTTCTTTAAAAAAAAAAAAACAGTAACAGTAAAAAGAGCTGACAGTGTACTAACTATGTTTTAAGGTTGAACCACTGTAGGCCACAAATTAGATAATGCAGAAATTGACAAGTTCCTAGAAAGACACAAATTACTAAAACTGGCTCAAGAAGAAATAAAAAATCTGAATAACCTACAAAAAGTAAAGATATTGAATAATTTAAAAACTACCCACAGAGAGAAGCTGAGGCTCAGATGGCTTCAATACAAAATATTACATACCACAAAACATTTCAGATACATATTGAATACTACAGAACACTTACGAATAATCAATACCTATCCTTCACCACCTTCTACCAGAAAATAGAAGAGTATGGAACATGTCCTAACTCATTTCAGGGAATCAGTACTACCCTGACACATAAACCAGGCAATGATATCACAAGGAAAGAAATCTAGATAAACACATCCCTCCTCCCTCCTTAGCCTCCCAAAGTGCTGGGATTAAAGGTGTGATCCACCACGTCCAGCCAGAGAAGCATATGTTCTAAGAAAGGTGTTTTGCAGTATCTTGAAGTATTAAACATGGAGTTCCTATATGACCAGGAATTCCAATCCTAGGTACATATACCCAAGATAAATGAAAACATATGCTCACAAATAATGAGATTCGTCATTGAGTGAATATTATACAGCGTATATACACAAACCTAGGTGATATAGCCTACTACATACCTAGGCTATATGGTATAACCTATTGCTCATAGACTACAAACCTGTACTAAATGTTACAGTACTGAATACCGTAGGCAACTGTAACACAATGGTAAGTATTTGTGTATCTAAACATTGAAATTGTACAGTAAAAATACATTATAAAAGATAAAAAATGGTACACTTGAATAGGGCACTTACTATGAATGGGGCTTGCAGCACTAGAAGTTGCTCTAAGTTAGTGAGTGAGTGGTGAATGAATGTGAAGTCCTAGGTCATTACTATACACTACTGTAGATTTTAAAAACACTGTACTCTTAGGTTACTCTAAATTTATTTTAAAAATATTTTTGATTCTTCAATAATAAATTAACCTCAGCTTACCATAACTTTATTTTATAAACTTTTTTACTTTTTGACTCTTTTGTAATGACACTTAGCTTAAAACACATTGTACAGCTACTCAACATTTTTTCTTTATATCCCTATTCTGTAAGCTTTTTTCTATTTTAAAATTTTTAACTTTTAAAACTTTTTTGTCAAAAATGAAGATACAAAAACACACATCAGTCTAGGCCTACAGAGGGTCAGATCACTAATATCACTGTCTTCCACCTCCACATCTTGTTCCACTGGAAAGTCTTCAGGGGCAATAACATACATAGAACTGTCATCTCCTGTGATAACAATGACTTCTTCTGGAATACCTCCTGAAGGACCTGTCTGAGGTTGTTTCACAGTCAACTTTTTTTTTTTTTTTTAATACATAGGAATATACTCTAAAATAATGATAAAAAGCACACTAAATACATAAATTGTAGTTGCTTATTGTCAGGTATTACATGCTGTACACAACTGTACATGCTATACTTTTATATGACTGGCAGCCTAGTAGGCTTGTTTAAACCAGCATCACCACAAACATGTGAGTAATGAGCTACCCTACAAGGGCTATGCCACTAGGTGATAGGAATTTTTCATCTCCATTATAATCTTATCAAACCACCGTTGTATACGTGGTCTGTCATTGACCAAAACGTCCTTATGCAGTGCATGACTGCACTGATACATGCTATAACATGAATGAACCTTGAAAACATAAAAGTGAAAGAAGCCAGATGCAAAAGATCACATGCTGCAGAATTCCATTCATGGGAAATATCTAAAATATGCAAATCCATAAAGACAGAAAGTAGATTAGTAGATTCTGGGAGTAGGCGAGATGGAGAGGGGAGATGGGAAATAACAGTTGAGGTTTCTTTTTGGGATGTTGAAAATGTTCTAAAATTAGATTGCAGTGATGACTACAAAACTGTATATACACCACTAAATGGATAAATATTACAGTATGTAAAAGATACTTCAGTAAAGCTGTTAAAAGACACATTTACCAGTAAGAGTCTGATTCCTGTATCCAGGTTTCTGTTCCACCATATGTCTGTACTGGAGATCAAATGTACTGTTGATACAATGACTGTCTCCAATAAAGCATTTTCTGTATTCTGCCATACCTGCAGTATACAAATTATTCATTTTTATCAGGTAGAATTAGATAATCTAAGCAAACTATTAAACAAAATTACAATAAAACTTAGCAATAGGAAAATACTATTAAACACATATTAGGATTACCATTCTAAAGGCTCTTGTGAATCCAATAGAGACAGACACTGAGTGGAGCCCTTGTAAGGAACTGTCCAATGAGAGAAATGCTATCATGGCAAAAGGTGATACTAAAACAAAACAAAGAGAAATTTAATTAAGGCAAAACAGCTCCTTCTACCATATTTTATTTTGGCAAATATACATTTTTTCTGAGCACATTTAAGCAATGAACTAAAAAAGCTAATAAACAAAAAACCAAAACATAAAAGAACACTTGTATGTGGTATAATACCACACAAATATGGGAATTCAGTAATATTTTTGAATACTTCCAGGATATGATTTGTAACACAAGGTTAATAGACTTTATCTTCCTACCTAAAGTTAGCAAAATCCGTCTGACAATACCAATCTTCATGAGCCTAGTTTGCTTCTCAAAGAATACAGTCACAGTTTGCACATCCTTCGGATAAAAAGGATTTCGGAAAATTCCAATGATATACACGCTTTGAATTTCTCTAAGTATCCACAGTATTATAAGTAATATCATCAAACCATAGCCCACAATAGCCTGGGAACTGCTCTTAGAAATCTGTGAGAAGCCAGCAAAGTGATGAAGCAAACCAGTTTCTAAAAGAGCGAAGACTAATATAATGATGTAGAAAAGGCATTCCTTCCATGAAAAATGTTTTTCTGGACCACTGGGTAAATTCTTAGATTTGGTTCCAATTTTGTGACCCACATCACTTAAGTTCAGACTCAGCAAGAAACCAAATCCAGTCATGAAAAGAACCACACCAACAGTGCTTGGAATGAAATATGATGTTACAGCTGTTCCAGCAGACAAGATGAACATTACTAATAACCTGTAGAGAAAAAAAAGAAAAAAAGATTTACTTGAAAAGAAAAATGTTCTTTAAGAATAAGTTACATATAACATCAATATTTAAAAATAAATACCGTAGGTGGGTTGACATAGATGAGCCTCCAAGGCCGAACTCTAAAATCTGCTCCATTGCCCATAAGAAAAGTGCATCGGGTGGGGGCAGAATCCCAAGTGCCCACAGAAAGGGTAAGAATACAAACAAGATGTGTAAAATCTGATTCATTTGTTCTAGAGCTGGCATATTTACCATAAACCTACGAAAAAAGAACATTTAAATCACACGAAATATATAGAAGAGGATCTTTTAAGGAAAAGCAAAGCAACACAGAATAACACCACACTCCCTTCCAAAAAAAAAAAAACCACACACACACGCTACATACATAGTCTTAGTCCCAACTTTTAAATGATCAATACATACAAATTGTGACAAGTGTCCTTCTACATCAGCAACTACCCCTACACAATTGTGTACAAGCTTAGCATTTAGAGAATATGTGAACTCAAATGTGTAAAGGAGGAGGAAGTAATTAAAAGCCATCATTGAGTAGTAAGTAAATTGAATACAGGAATTTGTAAAACTGAACAACTGAGGCCAGAGCATAAACATTTCTCCCCTAAATGTCTAAACTACTACATTGGCTGAAATTCTACCAATGATTCTTCAGAGTTTTAAAATTTTATAATTTAAAATTTCAAGTAACTTTGGAAAGTCATAGCCTTACTCACATTCATACATTAGCAGCTAAAAAAAAAGGGGGAAAGCTCTTCTCTTCCTCTTTGTCTTGTACTGTCCTGTTCCCAGAATTTAACATTGGAATGGTTAATATCAGAAATGAGCAACTCAGGTTATGACTGTATCTCTGCAGGTTAACCTAACAACTTAACTAGCATTGACAGCACTGTTCCATTTTGCATAAGCAGTGGTATGAATTTGAGAACACAAACTTGCACATTACAATCTCCTCATAAAGGAGTGACTACCTCTACCTTAAGTGGAAAAACTCAAACTTGGCCCCTGTCTCTTATACACATCTAGATGTGTATAAGAGACAGGGATATAATATAGTAATGGCATTGTATGTTTGCTCACACAGATGTCAGGACTATGCCAACTAATGTGCTCTGCCTCATAATGTATGCCCTTCAAATTTTTATAAGCAGAGAATTAATGAACACAAGATTAACAATGTGATACTAAATTAGAGGACAATACTTTTTTATAAAATAAAATTCATTTCATTCTGAGTAGAAACCAAGTAACAACAAAATCAAGAAAATCAAACCATACATACATAGTAAGCCACAGGAAGGTCAAGGAAAACATGGAGATTGGTACAGTCTTTTTATTTTTTCCCCAAGACAACACCCCTCTATCAAGAATAGGATAATTTGTGTAAAAAGAACGTGCGCTCATGAAACCTTTTATCAAAACTAGATTCTACCCCTAAATCTCTTTTGGTCCTTTAACAATAAGCAATGGCAAAGTAAAGTATTTATATTCAAGGATAACATAATTGAAGTAATCAAACATTGTGATTATTTTCTTGTATATAGGACTTAGCTCCAAATGGATCATTATTGTGGTTAATTCTTTAATATGGAAAAACATTTAAATTATAATATTTCTGATAATGTAATAAAAATGTTCTAGGGTAAAAAAAATCTCAGCCCTTAAGATGACAATTTAGTTTGGAACCTAACAGCTATAAAAATGTTTCAAATTCTGCACACTCACTAAGATCCACATGTCAAGAAAAAAGATGTTTTCTACAGTGGCTAAGATGATGTACATGTGTATCATTCATTCAAACAATTCCCGAGTGTCTGAGCTAAGCACTGGAGATATAATGTTTTTGATAAAAATTAAAATGCACAGAAAAAGTCATTTAAAAGTATTATTACACAACTGTACTAGGTAAAGAATGGGGAAGGAAAAGATTACCACGTTGTGGGGTTCACCTCTTCCGTTTCCTTTCGTATCTTCTGAAATAAAACTAAGAAACAATTTACCTGTCAACTGGCCAAATTTGAAGGGTCCATGCATTTCATACATCATTTGGCTGCAGTATCACACCTATTGTCTAGAGATGATCTCAATTCTATTATTTTCTGAATCAAAAGTGAAACCGAAGGTAATTTTTCTGGATAAAATAGTCATTTTCTTCTCTAAAAATAGATGTGGGGACTGGCTTTGTCTTTTCAGTTACAGTTAAAAAAACAAACACAAATAACTCTTTGTAATTATCAAATCTTAAACATTAAAACTGTGTATTAAATCCAACAAGATTTTAGTAAA
>NW_012109119.1:869717-889060 GCF_000951045.1 Mandrillus leucophaeus
TAAACATTTTTGAGGGAACACAATTAGTCTATAACATTCCATCCCTGGCCCCTCAAAACTCATGTGCTTTTCTAATGCAAAATACGTTCATTCCATCCCCATATCCCCCAAAGTCTTCACTCATTCTAGCATTAACTCCGATGGCTAAAGTCCAAAGTCTCATCTAAATCAGATATGGATGAGACCTACGTACAATCCATCCTGAAGCAAAATTCCTCTCCAGCTGTGAACCTGTGAAACCAGATGAGTTATGTGCTTCCAAAATCTAAAGGTAGGGCAGGTATAGAAGAGACATCCCCACTCCAATAGGAGAAACAGGAAAAAAAGGGTGATGATCCCAAGAAAGTCAAAACCTAGCAAGGCAAATTCCAATAGATCTAAGAGCTTGAGAATAATTCTGTTTGGTTCCATACTCTGCCATCCAGGCCACTGGGGTGGCAGGTCACTGCCACTGCACTAGGTGAGGGTACTGCTTCTGTGGCTCTGAAGTTCAGTACTGCTCCCAAGGCTTTGGGTAGAGGCTATCTGACTTGTTGAAACTGAGGTGGTAGCCCTCAAGACCCTTAAATCACCTTTGGCATCATTTTCTCCTTTTCTAGAAGAATACTGCACGTTTGTAGCTGAACAGTTCTATCATTACATCCTGTCAAATCGAAGAAGTTTGACTGTCGGCCTTCATTACTTCCTGTCTCCAACCACTTCAATTCAAACTGGCAGTGTTCCTACTCATATAATGCCAAAAGCTCTTTACTGAGTGACAGTCCAGCCCCACACTTTTGGTGTTCTCTTCAGAATATGCTTTCTCATGTTTTACAATGTGGATAATCCAGGCTGAAAATTTTCCAAATCTTCAAGTTCTGGTTCCTTTTCTTGCTTAACAATCCCTTCTTCAATTCATCTCTCTCCTTTCACATTTTACTAGAAACCGTCAGGAGAAGCCAACTGCTCCTTTCAACACTGCTTTGAACTCTCCTTACGTAGGTATCCAACTTCATGGCTCTAAAGTTCTGCCTTCCACAAAACACTAGGACACAGTTCAGCTAAGTTCTTTGATACTTTGTAACAAGGACTGCCTTTCCTCTGGGTTCAGGGGACTTCAGACTTCATCAGAATCACCCTTAATGTCCATATTTCTAGCATGCACATCAAAACTCTTCCAGCCTTGGCTGGGCGTGATGGCTCAAGCCTGTAATCCCAGAACTTGGGAGGCCGAGGCGAGTGGATCACTTGAGGTCAGGAGTTTGGGACCAGCCTGGCCAACATGGCGAAACCCTGTCTCTACTAAAAATATGAAAATTAGCCAGGTGTGGTGGCGCATAAACGCAGCTTGTTCAGGAGGCTCAGGGAGGAGAATCACTTGAAGCCAGGAGGCGGAGGTTGCAGGGAGCTGAGATTGTGCCACTGCACCCCAGCCTGGGCGATGGAGCAAAGACTCCATTTCAAACAAAACAAAACAAAACAAAACAAAGAAACAAAAAAATCTCTTTCAGCCTCTACCCATTACCAACAGTTACAAAGCCATTTCCACATCTTTAGGTATTTGTTACAAAGGCATCCCACTTCTTAGTAGCAAAATCTTAATCAGCACAGGCTGCCATAACAAAATGCCATAGGCTGAGTAGCTTAAAGAACAGAAATTTATTTTCTCACAGTTTTGAAGGCTGGAAGTCCAAGATCAGGCTGCCAGTATGGTCAGGTTTTGGTGAGAGCTCTCTTCTTTGGCTTGCAGGTGGCCACCTTCTTGCTGTGTCCTTAGATGGCACAGAGAGGGAGAGATAAAGCTCTCTGGTACCTCCTCTCACAAGGGGACTAGTCCCATCATACCAGGGACCCACCTTCATGACCTAATTACCTCCCAAAGGCCCCATCTCCAAATACTATCACATTGGGGTTTAAGACTGTAATATATGAATTCCGGAGAGGCACAAATATTCACACCGTAACATGCCTGAACATATCTACCTGGACACTAACCTAAGAAAAGAAAGCTGCAATCTACAGAGACAGAGAAAGAAAAGTCAAACTTGAAAAGGCAAGTAAAAGGGGTTATCAAACAATTTTGTGAACAATCATGTTTGTTAAAAAAACTATTTCCTACTTTTCTTCTGTAACAAGTTGGTTTTTAAAAAATCAATATTACTTCTACTATTGTTGCTATCACAAAATTAGAAATAAATTTTCTATTTGTCTTAAAGTCACTCAATTTTTATATAATACTTATGTGTATAAATTCTAAATTCTTCCTTTCCCCCCCACAGGAAAGTTCCATCTCCTTACACAGGTTTCAGCCAGGCTATCCTAAAAACTCAAAGCTCCTTATTTAAAGTGAAACACAAAATTGAAAAGTTCCTTATCTCAAAAAGGGTTTTTTAAAAAACTCTTTAATAAATTTCAACTATTGCTTTAGTATGTTTTACAGAGATTAATCCTGAAAGAATAATTATCAAAATAACCTGTCATCCAATGGTTTATTTTTAATCCATGGATTCATTTTTTTGTAACACTAAAAGGAGAGCTCTCTTACTCTGCATACTTAAAAACAAAGCAAGTTACAAAGTATTTGGTAGGTTTTTACCTGTGTGCCAGATCCACAGAAACAAAGAAAAAAATATAAAGAGGTCTCATAAGAGGAGTAATTTCATAAGTATCCTGTGTTTGGAAAGTTGCAGTCTCTGTAGCTGTGTTTACAATTAATGAATATTCTCCTATACATAATGTCATCCATCCAAAGAAGAATAGTAGAGCAGTGCCTCCCGTACTGCCATACAGCAAGGTTATTCTATTTGGGAGCAGATACCATGTTCCAAGACCACACGCTAATCCAGCAAGAACAGAATGAAAAACTGTATTGACTACATATTTCTTGCCAGGAATGAGAAATTTGACAGTCTCAGCACCAGCACAACTTGTAAATTCATGTTCATCCTCCTCTGCTAAGATATCCGTGGCTAATATTCTTTCTACTGTTGCTGATTTGTTTCTGGCGTATAAACTTGTGAACTGGATGACAAATGCAGTAAAAAGCATTAATCCACCTGAAAGTGCTGCTGTGTAATAGTCTTTCAGGATGCCTAACTGGTACAAAAGTGTTCCGACTCCGCCCCAAACCCATGGCATTAGAAAAAGAATAATTTGATTAACATATATGTAAGGAGGGGCACAATAGCCTAATTTGAATCGAGGGCCTCCAAGGACAGTCTGTGGAAAGCGCTTCAGAAAGAAGTCCTGCTTGTAATCATTCAGTAGAGGCACATCTGGACTCATCCTCACTCGGGATTATTCTGAAAGTCACATGCTTTTCTGTAACACAGCAGTTTCTAAAAAATAAAAATTAAAAAAAAGTCACTGTTTGAAAATGTCATACTTAAAACCTGTGAGGAAAAACCTCACACTACTATTTTATCTCCTTACTTCCTTCAAGGGTAGGATTTATAACTGTACTTCTCAGACCCCTTCCTGACACATACTTGACAGTGTTTTATAGCAACTTAGTGTTAGTTTGTTTATAACATATTATAAACAAAATAAATATGCTCAGTTATTTTATTTTTTGAAAGAGGGTATCACTCTGTCACCCAAGCTGGAGAGTACTGTCGTGATCACAGCTCACTGCAGCCTTGACCTCCCAAGCTCAAGTGATTCTCCCACATTAGCCTCCTGAGTAGCTGGGACTATAGGCACATGCCCCTATGCCTGGCTAACTTTTTATTTTTTGTAGAGATGGGGTTTTGCCATGTTACCCACCAGGCTGGTCTTGAGTATCTGGGCTCAAGTGATCCTCCTGCCTCGCCTACCAAAGTGCTGGGATTACAGGCATGAGCCATTGTGCTCAGCCTTATTTCTTTTTTTAAAAAAATCATATTCTTTATTCATTTATAACCTAGTATTTGGAATTAGACTTTAATTCACATATTTAAATTCTGAGGTCAATGGAAAGTCCAAAATGTCAATACTTTCAACTCAAATCAATTTAGGCTACTTTTATTCAATAGCCATAAAATCTAAGTATCAAATAACATAAGTTATCTTCAGTTCAACTTTTCCTTAATCTTTGCAGCTTATTCTGAAAAACAGTTACCCTACACAAAACCAGCTAGCAAAGTATTACTTTGGTGGATCATGTTAGGCTAGAAAGGAAAAATTAAATTTAAAGCTATCTTAAAATAGCCTTTCTTTCAGTCAGTTTAAACATAATCTTTCCTCTAGTCAGTTCTACCTAACCAGTATCAATTCTGGAGAGAAATTTGGGGCAGCATGAAAAGTTTGGGGGGTCACCTTTAAGAATTAGTACCTTAGATCACCTCTTTGTTATACCGCTATGGAGTTTTAAAAATTGTAAACATCTATCTTCTTACATCTTCCAGTCATTGGTCTTAGTTCTGCATAGAATGAATCACAGCTTTTAACTCACAGGACAGCCCTGCAAGTACAGCTGGCCCTCTGTGTCTGTGGGTTCTGCATCCATGGATTCAACCAACCACAGACAAAATAGGAAAATAACTGTATCTGTACTGAACATGTACAGATTTTTTTCCCATTATTATTCCCTAAATAATAAAGTGCAGCTATTTATATAGCATTTATATAGTATTAGGTATTCTAAGTAATCTAGAAATGATTTAAAGTACAGGGAGGAAGTGCATAGGTTATATGCATATACGATACCATTTTATATCAGAGACTTGAACATCCTTGGATTCTGGTATCTGAGAGAGGTCCTGGAACCTATCCTTCACAGATACCAAGGGATGACTATACTCACAAAATAACAGAACTACAGGGCCAAATCGAACGTTAGTGGTCTACTGGTCAATCTTAGGGAATGGAAAGAGTGCCTCCTTCCCCTTTGTACGAGCTTGTCTCGTACGCTCAGTGTACAATATTCCACTTGGTCTTATAGAAGCCAATGGGTAAGGAGGGTCACACTCCTGTGGGAGGGGATAAACATTCTGACATAAGTTATCTATGGAAGATGCCATCAGACAGGAAAATGAACTTGGATGGATGGCCTGGATTTTGAAGAATGTGGATGTGCCTGAAATTTCCCCAAGGAGTTAGGTGAAAGTTGGCCCTTCTGGCTCTACTGAGATAACTCGGAAACAAGGTAGAGTGGCTTCCTGGGAAAGTAAAGATACTTTATAAACCAGATTATCTATCTGCATGTTAGTATTTCTGGGTCTTTTGTAAAGTTTTGTTTAAATGTTTTCATCCATTTGATGAAATAATCTGTGATCATATTCCAAACAATATCTGAAGCGTTATTATTATGGAAACATGGAAAGATGCCCATGATATACTGAAAAGTAAAATAAACACACTACTGATACCATTTGTATCCAAAAAAGAGTACACACATCTATATATATAGATTGCTGTATATGGCTTGCATATATATAAAAAGTTTCAGAAGGAATATTAACTAAGCTGTGTGTCTTTTATATGTAACATTTAACATCTCTTCAAATTACCAAATGTCCTCCAGAACTCTCAATCTCACACCCTGTATATACGTTCTGTGTTTTTCTTCCTGGGTACCACTGAGCTCATACTCTCTCCTTTGCCTAGGATGATGTCCTCTCCTCCCTTCCCTAATTCGTAACGTTAAACAACT
The DNA here is from genome assembly GCF_000951045.1 of Mandrillus leucophaeus. Taxonomy (NCBI): domain Eukaryota; kingdom Metazoa; phylum Chordata; class Mammalia; order Primates; family Cercopithecidae; genus Mandrillus; species Mandrillus leucophaeus. The sequence continues at coordinate 875,329 of NW_012109119.1, forward strand.
TTTAAGACATTTCTGAAAATTTTGCAGAGCAGTTTGGTGTAGCTGAGTATCTCTTCTCTCTGTATACCAAAACCACTGCTTGTTCTACATACTACAAGTTGGACATCACAAATCTGAATATCCAAAATCCTCCAAAAGTTGAAACTTTTTAAGTGCCAACATGATGCTCAAAGGAGATGCTTAACGGGGCATTTCTGATTTTTGGATTTGGGATGCATAATTGGTATAATGTAAACATTCCAAAATCTGGGGGGGGGGAACCCAAATCCAAAACACTTCTGGTCTCAAGGATTTTGGATAAAGGATACTCAACCTTGTAACATGTATGAGTATACGGCATTCTTGGAGTAACTTCTTGTATTGTTCACCTCTTTACATTTTATCTTTTCAGGTTTATTTTCTCTACCAATATGTTATTGGGCATAGGGGCTGATACGGTTTGGCGGTTCCCCCACCCAAATCTCATCTTGACTTGTAGCTCCCATAATTCCCATGTGTTGTGGGAGGGACCCTGTGGGAGGTAACTGAATCATGGGAGTGGTTTCCTCCATACTGTTCTTATGGTAGTGAATAAGTCTCACAAGATGTGATGGTTTTGTAAGGGGAAATCCCTTTCACTCAGTTCTTATTTTCTTTCTTTTTTTTTTTTTTGTTGAGACGGAGTCTTGCTCTATCGCCCAGGCTGGAGTGCAGCCTCCTGGGTTTACGCCATTCTCCTGCCTCAGCCTCCCAAGTAGCTGGGACTACAGGCGCCCGCCACCTCGCCTGGCTAGTTTTTTGTATTTTTTTTTTTTTAGTAGAGACAGGGTTTCACTCAGCCAGGATGGTCTCGATCTCCTGACCTCTGTGATCTGCCCGTCTCCGCCTCCCAAAGTGCTGGGATTACAGGCTTGAGCCACCGCGCCCGGCCTCAGTTCTTATTTTCTCTCGTCTGCTGCCATGTAAGACATGCCTTTCACCTCCCACCATGATCGTGAGGCCTTCTCAGCCATGAGAAATTGTGAGTACATTAAACCTCTTTTTCTTTATAAATAACCCAGTCTAGGGTATGTCTTTATCAGCAGTGTGAAAACGGATAAATACAGAGGTCACATCTTGACATTCTTGATTCCCCATATTTAGCAAAATACCTTTCCAGGGAGAAGCATGTAATACTTTAATGACACAGCCTAAATAAGACAATTAAAGTTAGAAAATATGTCATATTGCTGTCTTAAAGGGAAGCTGGGACTATTTCCCATTTTCTTTCTTTTCTTTTTTTTTTTTTTTTGAGATGGAGCCTTGCTCTGTCACCCAGGCTGGAATGCAGTGGTGTGATCTCAGAACACTGCAACCTCTACCTCCCGGGTTCAAGCAATTCTCCTGCCTCAGCCTCCTGAGTAGCTTGGATTACAGGTGTGTGCCACCACACTTGGCTAATTTTTATATTTTTAGTAGAAATGGGATTTCACCGTGTTGGTCAGGCTGGTCTCGAACTCCTGACCTCATGATCTCCGCCTACTGGGATTACAGGCATGAGCCACCGCGCCTGGCCGTATTTACCATTTTCAAAAACTTGCAGCATATCCTACTCTACTCAAAACAGTAAGCCTATAAACTGTTTATTCAGTTTAAAAATGTTTGGAAAGTATCTTATTTTTTACGGAGCAAATAATACTATCTATTCATAGTATTACTGGTTCAGGGAAGATTCTGGCTAGATCAATATACCACATAGCGACACAGGAGCAGGATGAGCCTGAGGGAGAAATATGGCTGGGTTTCTCCTGTGAAGGAAATGACTGGAGAATTTTAAGATGTCAGAAGTCCAATTTTAATTTGCTTCCTGTCCCATACTATGCTTTAACCTGCATCATCAGGAAAGGAAGAACTAGTTCATACTGAGAAAGAAGGGCAGACATAGAACAGTAGGCATAACAGGCAAAATAAAGTGGGAGAAATCAAGAATTGAGTGAGACCAGACCAAGAAGTACAAAGAGAATGTATGTTCCCTCAAGAAGCCTAAGAAACATGGGAGAGGACACTGGTATGGTGATTTGAGTGAACAATTTTTAAAAGGCTGAAAGATACAGGACCATATGTCCCACAGAATATATGCTGAAAAGGCGTCTGTAGTCAAAGCAGTTTGAAAAATTATACACTATACTGTCATCTTGAAGAGTCACAATGGATATTAGCAGATTAAAGATTTTGAGATCTTTGATATTAAAAAACACTTCTGCAAGTCTGCTTAAAATGTGTCATTTGAGTTTTCCAAATTCATTTGACCTTGGAACCCACTTTTTCCATGATATCTAATAACAGATCACGTAACTGATGTTTTATCGAAACTACTTTAAGAAACACTGGCCTGGGATTCCACAGGATCTTAAAGATTGAGCCAAACCGAGAACTGAAAGGGTATGCCAGTTAAGGAGGAATGTCATGAACAGAGGTACACAAGCAAAAAACTATCAGGGAAATTTGACAGGTAGCAAGCATATCAGACCTAAAGACTGACTTAAAGTATGGGTGTTTCTATTTTCTTTTTAAGGATAAAAGAGGATTACATGATGGATACTAACAACTCATTAAGAAGTATGAAGACAAAAATTATGATTCACTGGTACCCGTTGACATTTAATTTTAATTACAGATCCTGGAACATTTAAAAATATTGAAGAATTTGAAAATACTTTATTTATAGGGGACAACAGTTTCATTTATATAGAGAAATCTTCTAAATGCTAACCTGAATTACTAGCATAGAAAACAAATTCACAATAACTAAAATGTACTCCCCCAGTGAGAATTTGGCACGTAGTTCTGAAAGACAAATAATTCCCAGAAGAACTGATGCACTGGTATGGATGCCACCTCTACAATATTCAAATTAAAAACGGCTCAAGACTTAGGAAAAAAAAACAAAACTATGAAAAGAGAACTGAAGGGATAAAGATGACATTGCAACATTGATTTCAGCCATAGGCTTTTTTCATATACTACTATGAAAGTGGACCAACAAAATAGCCACAGTAATGTTGCTTTATTTGGGAGCTGTATTTCTTATGCATTACTCAGAAGAATAAGAAACAGAGATCAATTTGGCAATGTACTGAGAGGAATTCTTAGTTACCAAAACTGTATGTAACTCAGACATATATAACACCACGCTAAAAATCTGTTAAACACACACAAAAAACAAAAGTGGCCACATTTTTGGATTAAATATATATTTCTCTAAGTTCAACAAAAAAATTTTGAGAAGTTGTAGTGACTGATTTTTGTTTAGTAAAGTTTTTTTTAAATCTATCATGTTATTTTTATTGATTGGTTGATTTCATTTATTGAATCCCTCTTTCTTCCTGTTAGGATTTTGATTTTTTATTGTGGTAGGAACACTAACATGAGATCTACTGTTAAACATTTAAGTGTACAATACAGTGTTGTCAGCTACAGGCACAATGTTGTAGAGCAGATCTCTAGAACTTGTTCATTTTGCATAATTAAAACTTCATACCTGTTTAATAGCAACTCCCCATTTTCCCTCCCCCAATTCTCTGGCAATCACCATTCTACTCACTGATTTGGAGTTTGTCTATTTTAGATACCTCACATAAGTGGAACGTAGTAGTTGTCCTTCTGTCACTGGCTTCACTTATCATAATGCCTTCAAGGTTCATCTGTTGTTACATATGGCATGGTTTCCTTTTTTTTTTTAAGGCTGAATAATATTCCATCATCTGTCTATACCACATTTTCTTTAACCATTTATCTGTTGATGGACATTTAAGTTCAATAATGCTGCAATGAACATGCGAGGGCAAGTATCACTTTTATCTTGATTTCAATTACTTTGTATAAATACCCAAAAGCAAAATTGCTAGATTTTTTTTTTTTTTTAAAGAAACCTCCATACTGTTTTGGCATAGTGGCTGCACAATTTTGCATTCCCACCCAGCATACAAGCGTTCCAATTCCTCCACATCCTCACCAACATTCGTCTTTTGTCTTTTTGATAGTAGTCATCATAACAGGTGAGGTGATAGTAAGGAGTACTTCTGCACTGAGGCACTTAACTATATTTTTGTTGTACTTTCAGGAGACTATCTTTTAATAGATGTGTAGAAATTTATCAAATCTTTGTTCACTTTTTTAACTTCTAAGAGCTCTTCTTTAATCTGAGTGTTCCTTTTTATGAAATTGTTGATGGAAAAAAAGTCGAACTACATAGAATATTTTAAGAGATTTATTCTGAGCCAAATATGAGTGACCATAGCCCAGACACAACCCTCAGGAGGTCCTCAAAACATGTGCCCAAGGTGGTTGGGGTACAGCTTAGTTATACATATTTTAGAGAGACATAAGACATCAAATACATTTAAGAAATACATTGGTCTGGTTTAGAAAGGCGGGACAACTCAAAGCAAGGGCTTCCAGACTATAGGTAAATTTAAACATTTTCTGGTTGACAATAGGATGAGTTTATCTGAAGACCTGGGATCAACAGAAAGGAAATGTTCAGGTTAAGATAAAGGACTGTGGAGACTAAGTTTTATTGTGCAGAGGAAGCTCTCAGCAGACTTCAGACAGCAGGTGGTAAAATGTTTCTTATCAGACTTAAAAGGGTGCCTGGCTCTTAGCTGATTATCTCTTGGAACTGGACAAGGAAGGAAGGAAAACAAAGGGGAAAGGGGAAAAATCCTCATTAAAGAATGTGGATTTTTCCCACAAGAGACTTTGCAGGGCAATTTCAAGGTATGGCAAGGAAATATATTTTTGGGTAAAACATTTTGATTTTCTTCCTTATTATGCCAGAGTCAGATTGGAAAGTAAGTCAAGATATATAGGGTTAAATAAAACCCATCTGATGAGAATTTATGATTTGTAGGGCATGACTCTCTAGGCCCCTTAGACAGGAATTTGGGCAAGATTTAAGAAATCAGAGCTGAGTCCTCAAAATCCTATCATTGTTTCATGAATATGGTTTAAGAATATTAATTATGGAGGGCACAGTGGCTCAAGCCTGTAATCCCAGCACTTTGAGAGGCTGAGGCAGGCAGATCACCTGAGATCAGGAGTTCAAGACCAGTCTGGCCAACGTGGCCAAACCCCATTTCTACTAAAAATACAAAGGTTAGCCAGGCGTGGTGGTGGGTGCCTGTAATTCCAGCTACTTGGGAGGCTGAGGTGGGAGAATCACTTGAACTCAGGAGGTGGAGGTTGTAGTGAGCCAAAATGGCGAGACTGCACTCCAGCCTCGGCAACAAGAGTGAAACTCCATCTCAAAAATTAAAAAAAAAAATTAATTACATGTATGTATATATGTTTGGGCATGTGTGTGTGTGTGTGTGTGTGTGTGTGTAGATAAATGCTATTTTTTTTTGTTTGTAAATTGGCTCTTCATGTCCTTTGCCTATTTTTCTATTGAAGTGATCATTTTTGAACATTTTTCTTATGAACTTGGAAGAACTTTTCATATATGAAGGGCATTAACTCTTTGACATGACTTTTTTTTTCCTATGTTACCTTGTCCTTTTCTTTTTTGAGACAGTCTCAGTCTGTTGCCCAGGCTGGAGTGCAGTAACACGATCTTGGCTCACTGTAACCTCCGCCTCCTAGGTTCAAGATTCTCATGCCTCAGCCTCCCAAGTAGCCGGGACTAAAGGCATGAGCCACTACCCCCAGGTATTTTTTTTTTCCCCAGTAGAGATGGTGTTTCACTATATTGGCCAGGCTGGTCTGAAACTCCTAACCTCAAGAGATCCGCCTGCCTCAGCCTCCCAAAGTGCTGGAATTAGGGATTACAGGCATGAGCCACTGCACCTGACCATTACCTTTTTCTTAAAGCACTGTTAGAAGATGCTAGAAAAGATTAAATATTTAAATTTTGATAGTTATTAATTGTAGGCCAAAAGTGTTACTCTTCCTTCTATGAAGAAACAGCTAAAAGATAAATTATTACTTCCCACAATTTAAACTTCTAGTTACAAACTTTTGAGTACCTACAAGGTGCTCAGTGATAATACTGCTCTCTCTAACCCAAAGGTTACAATCCAGTAAATATCATTTTCCCTTCAAATAATTGTTGTTGGTAGAAGCAATTCTGGAAGTCTTTCCATTTTCATTATTAAGCAAGCAACATAAAGTTAATTTATAAATAACCTAAATTAAACAAACTCAAACTTGTCAAGAAAAACTAATTTCTGCTTGTTTAAAAATTAGACAAATTTTCAATAATAAATACAATGTATTCATCCATGTTCCTAAAAAATATTTTACAAAATCTGCAAGGAAATATACTAAAGTTTTACATTTCCAAGCATTACCACATTTTGTAATTCGAAAAACAGAAAACTTTATACCTGGCAAAGAAAACAAACTGGCCTATACACCTAAGTACTCAAAAGCATGATATGAAAGAACTTAATTTTCAGTTGCTCTGGATAAAAATCACTTGCTACTACTAGCGCAATTCTAAAAAGTATGCACATATGAAGTCTGACAGCCAAGTGCTATCTGTTGAGGGTACCAGTAGGAATCCAGAGATGCAAAGACAGCTACCATTATAATCCTGAAAATACTCTATGGAATCTTAACTGAATGCTATTCCATGGATAAACAGCTAAATTCTGGAGTTTTTTGAAATACTTTTTTTTTTAAGAGACGGAGTTTCACTCTTGTTGCCCAGGCTGGAGTGCAATGGCATGATCTCAGCTCATTGCAACCTCTGCCTCTCGGGTTCAAGTGAATTCTCCTGCCTCAGCCTCCAGAGTAGCTGGGATTACAGGTATGGACCACCAGGCTCAGCTAATTTTGTATTTTTAGCAGAGACAGGGTTTCACCATGTTGACCAGGCTGGTCTTGAACTCCTGACCTCAGGCGATCTACCCGCCTTGTCCTCCCAAAGTGCTGGGAATACAGGCATGAGCCACCGCACCCGACGAAAGACTTTGGTGTTTAAACCGAAACATACATTTCATGCTTTGGTTTACAAGTTATATGGTAAGCACCCTCCTCCCCAACCAGTGAAAGGAAAGTCTACCCAAGTACTAGAAAAGAAAGACTGAAAAGGAACAAGCACATTAACATCTCTTTGGATCTATAAAATGGTATTCAAATTCAAGACTTTTGGAGGAACTTTTGGAGGGTTTTTGAATAAGAGTGTTCTATAAGATCACAGTGTAAGTTAAAGAGGAAAGAAAAACAAAAAGTGGCTCAACAGTCAAAGACAGGTTTGTTTTGGAGAATAAACCTGAGAGAGGCTTCTGGCCAATTTCAGTCAGGAAAGCTCTCTCTTACAGACTAGGAGTATTTATTGGTGACAGAGATTATTACAGGCTTGGAATGTTTCTACATGGGGGAGAAGCTTATGACAGTGTTGGAATGTCTCTGGTCGGAGGGGAGGTTATCTTGGGGCTGACATCTCTCCAACCAGAGGGAAGGTCATGTCAGGGCTGGCATGTCTCTGGTCCAGGAGGGGTTTGGAATGTTTCTGGTCAGAGATGTTATGTATGATTTATGGTCATGCTGACCTTAGCTATAAGGCTAATGCCCTTTGGATTTTGGTGGATTTTGATCAAGGTGAAACTTAAAATGTTGGTCTTCGTCCAAGATGGCGATGCTCCTGCTCTGTCAATCCAGACCCTGTAGTTATAAAAAGGATGAGGGGCGGTGTGTTCTTTCTGGCTACTTCCTGTTGACAAGGGGATAGACAGTTTGAGTCTTGCATTGACTGCAGAAGTAACACCATCTGTAGATGTTCTTGGGTAGTTGTCTGTGAAATGGCCATGATTCTGTCAATTAAAAATCTTTGAAAAAGGTTAACTAGGCAGGGTAAGAACATTAGTCCTAGGCATATTAGGAGAGGGCCCAGGAATGGGGTGACCCATGCTATGATTCTGCTCCCAAACAAAGAATCTATTTGGTTGTTTTGGTATTCCCTTAGCTTTTTAGCCCTTTCTTTAAGTTTTTCAGCAGAGTCTCTTACTAGGCCTGATTGGTTGAGATAGAAACAACATTCCCTACCTAATGAGAGGCAGAGGCACATGTTTGGAAAGGCCCATGTATTGTTTTTTGTTAGTAACCGTTATTCCTTCTATGAGGATAATAATTAAGCAAAATGCTACAGCAATTGAGATTCCCTGTCAGATATTCCACCCTGAGGGTGCTACAGTATATAGTCCTACTGCAAACAGTACAGTGAGTAAAGCAATTCCCACAAGGGTGGCGTAGTAAATAATTTCCATCATATTTAAGACGTTCCTTTGGGCTGTCAGGGGTTGCTTCCTCAGCTTTCCAGGCTTTGACTCCAGTGTGATGTATCCAGGAGTTGTTTCCTGTAAAAGATACTGTCTCAATTACCCTGGTTCCGTAGACTCACTAGACATGGGGGTGAAGGATTCCGGGCACCCTCAGCTATTAGTTGTCAGTGCCCAGCAGTGAAGAGATTTCTTCCTGTGATGGTTGGGGGGCTTAGAGGCAGCGCCTGATAAAACATCTAGTTTTCAGTTCATAGGGCTTTAAGAAAGCACAACTTATTTAGAAACTTGTAGCCAGAAAAATTAGAATTTAATTTAAACTGTAGAAAATAATAAAAATTGAAAAACATTAGGCAAGACTAGAATTTAACAACAGGTGTGCTACAGTTTTTGAAACATAATTTTCTCTCTCCAGTTTCCCATTTATTAAAAGCCAAGTCATGGCAGGACGGGCTTGCTTTATTACACTTGGCTTAATTATTTGGATACAGTACAGCAAGAACAATTATTTGTTACACAGGACTTTTTTTTTGAGGTGGAATCTCGCTCTGTTGCCCAGGCTAGAGTACAGTGGCACCATCTCAGCTCACTGCAAACTCCGCCTCCTGGGTTCACGCCATTTTCCTGCCTCAGCCTCCTGAGTAGCTGGGACCACAGGCACCCGCCAGCACGCCTGGCAAATTTTTTGGATTTTTAGTAGACACGGGGTTTCACTGTGTTAGCAAGGATGGTCTCGATCTCCTGACCTCGTGATCCGCCCGCCTCAGCCACCTGTAAGTGCTGGGATTACAGGTGTGAGACACTGCGCCCGGCCAACACAGGCCTTTTAAATTGGTATTGATTTATCTGGCTCACCGCTTCATTTGGCCAACTCAGCCAAAATGCTCTGTGCTGGGAGCAAATAAATCACACCAAGGACCTATGTCCAAACAGTACAAGAGATATGGGGTAGATACCTGGAAAACGATGTGACCACACTATCATATTACAAGACATTGAATGGCATGCCACCCATTGGGTGCCAACGACCAGGTATTTATTGGCTAGCTCCAAATGGGACATATTGGCTATGTGGCACTAACTTATGGCCGTGGTTACCTCCAGAGTGGTTAGGACAATGTTCCCTAGGTTATGCTTGGGCACAAGGAAGAGTAATTCAGACTCTGCCAAAACCAGCAAACCTTTTTCATTTACAATCTTCTTGGACACATTTGGTATTTCAATGGTATGACCGCTTAGCTTGAATCTTTGTACCACAGATAGGTATTGAAGATGTTATATGGCATATAGAGGCTTTAATGAATTACACCCAAAAGGTCCTGAATGATAGCTGCATGAGTATCTCCTCGCTAAACAAGGAAGTCATGCTTATGAGGAAAGTTGTGCTGCAAAACTGTATGGCTTTAGATAGACTTACGGCAGCACAAGGGAGGACCTGCGCCATCATAAAAACGGAATGTTGCGTTTATACTCCAGATGAATTGAAGAACATAACCTGACTTATGACTGATATGAAAATCCAGAAAACCCAGATACCTGTTAGATCCAAAACCCTCGTTAATCAACTGGTTGAGTGGTGGGTTTGGATCCTGGGGAACTTGGTGGCAGAAGCTTATTGCTTATATTAGTAATATTAATTTGTGTTGTGTCCTGTTTCTACTTACAGTGTTGTTATGGGATATGCCTGTAAATATGTCAACTGAAAGGGCTAGGGTAATGATTCCCTAGAAAATTGCTCTAATTGAGAAGGCAGTAATATAGCCTGACCCAGCTTCCAGGTGTGATTTCCTTTTGTTGCTATAAATCTGGCCTACATATTTTTTCTTTTTTTCCCTTTCCTTTTTTACTTCCTTCCTCTCCCTGTTGTTTTTAATCTTCATGGGGCATGACTTCCTAGGAATGAGCCTTCCTAGAGACTGGGGACCTGAACTGCTAGGAATAAACCATCCTAGCAGTAAGAAAGCAGCTTGAAAAAGGGAGGAAAAACCAACCTGAGGCCAGGAACTCGTATTCCTTTTAAAATGCTTTTTCCAAAAGATTTTACAGAAAAAAGAAGGGAAATGTGAAAGGAAATTAAATTTTGGGACCCCAAACTCATTTAGCCAAAGGGAAGAAGTCAAGCTGGGAACTGGGTCATGCAAATCTGTCTCCCCCCTTTGGTTTCTAAACAGGATGGCTACAAGATGGAAAGCTACACACTTCCCCTGTATTTTGCCCACAAGGAAATTCCCAGTGAGCTAAAATTTCATCATGGCAATGCCAATTGATAGCTTACAGGTGCAGTTACCCCGGCCCACCAGACGTAAATGCATATCTGATTGTTTCCCACCCCATTTTGTCTGTTATCTTACGTAAAATGCAGATTCCCCCCATTTTTTCCTCTGCCCCTTTTATGTCATCTTATGTAAAAAATGCAGATTCACTGAGCCAGACAAAGGCATAAACGACTATTTGCCCCTACCTACCTCTTACATGACAACTGTGTACTTCTCAATATCCTGCCCTTTCCCCTTTAAATTTGGACACCTCAAAATCATCTTCAGAGAAAGGCATAGACTTGTCTCCCGGGCACGTCCTTAACTTTGGCAAATAAATCCAAAATGATTGAGACTTGTCCCATCATTTTTCTTGACACCCACTACAAATTCAATTGGGTTGAAACACTTTTCTTTTAAAATCAAGTATCAGGTGAAAGTCTGCTACTCACATGAATTACCAGAAAGAAATTAATTAATTTTACAAAAAAAAACTGAGAACTAGTGATATTAAGTGACTTAACCAAGATACAACGTCAGTCAGTGGCAGAATGAGTTTTTAAATCATACCATGCTATTGCTGTTAGGTTTTCTTAAAAGGGAAGGTGGGGGTTAAAGAAAGATGGGGGTGGGGGGGCTCTACAGCAACACAGGTATATTGCGAAAACCTGCAGAGATGGGGGAGCAGCTTAACGCCAGAGCCTACCGCCGTTCACAGGCTGGGGACTTACAGGTATGGGCAGAAGGGGTCTGGGCTGTCTGGTTCACTGCCCGGCAGGATATCGATAAGATGTTCCTATGATCAGGTGGTTTGGCCCTTTTTTCCGGTTGCAGGGTATGATAGGGATGTTCCTTCAGTCGGGCCTTTGCTTAGCAGGGTATGATAAGGATGTTCTTGTGCACTGTGGTCAGGTGGTTAGGCAGGATGTTTCTCACAGCCCAAACTCCCGTGGAATGTGTTACTTTGACCAAGGTCCGCAAAATGGTGGGGGGAGTTACAAAATGGTGCAGTTTGGACTAACAATTGCCAAATGAAAGGGAATTTCATTTTGAAGCTAGAGAACTGGAAGGATAACTTGGGGGAAGAGGGTTCTTTGGAGAAAAGTGGGTCCAAGAGGAATCTACAAAGTGTAAAAATGGGAAGCTTTTGAGAGCTAAGCCAGCATGAGGGGATTGGTATCCAGTACCCTGTAACAAGTGAGAAAGTGTTTAAAAAACAAGGTCCTCACCACTGTGAAAGTGAAAACAACCTATAGGATGGAAGAAAATTTGTGCAAATCATATATATATACATATATGACTTACAATTGGACTTTATAAAGAACTCTTACAATTTAATAACGAGAAGTCAAATAATCCAATCTTTAAAAAATGAGCAAAGGATCTGAATAGACATTTAACCAAAGATGATATACAAGCGGTTAATAAGCACAGAAAATATAAAATGATGCTCAACATCATTACTCATTAGAAAAACACAAGTTGAAACCATAATTAGGTACCATTTCAAATCCTCTTGACTGGCTACAATAAAAATGGCAGACAATAATAAGTATTGATGAGACTGTGGAGAAATCAGAACCCTCAAACATATCTGGCGGTTATGTAAAATGATATAGCTCCTTTGGAAAACAGTCTGGCAGTTCCTCAAAAGGCTAGAGTTACCATATAACCCAGTAATTCTACTCTCAGGTATACACCCAACAGAAATAAAAACATGTATGTATACACAAAAACCTGTACACAAAACATTCATAGAAGAAATATTACTAACAGCCAAAAAAATGAAAACGACCCAAATGTTCATCAATGAATGGATAAAATGTGATATATCCACACAGTGGAATTAGGCTATAAAAAGGAATGACGTACTCATACATTCTACAACATGGCTGAACCTTGAAAACACACTAAGTGAAAGCCCGTTACAAAAGGCCACATATTGTATTATCCTATCTTTGTGAAATGTCCAAAATAAGCAAATTTATGGGGACGGAAAATAGATTAGTAATTGCTTATGGCTGGTGGGGTAAGGTTAATGGGGGAGGTGGTGACTGCTGAGGGTAAAGAGTTTCTTTTTGGGGTGATGCAAATGTTCTAAACTTGACTGTGGTAAGGGTTGCACAATTCTGTAAATGGGTGAACTATACTGAATGTAAATTACATCTCAATAAAGCTCTTAAAAAGGAAAAAGAAAAGGTTTCCCGATTGGTATTTTCCACAGCAGTTAATAATTAGAAGGCAGCTCTTTAAGTAGGAAATTTAGGAGTAGCCAACAGATGCTCCAAACAGTTAAATTTGTAAAAAGGCAGCAACATCTGAACTGGATGCTATGCTAAAGGTTTTGGGATCTGGCGTGAGTGGCGGTGGATACCAAATAACATGAAGGATAGTCTTTGCCCTAACTGCAGGAATGATTTAATGAAGAAAACAAACACCTAAAAATAGTAAAAAATGAGTAAGTGAAAAATGATGGATACGGAGCAGATAACCAATGCAGCGGCATGAAAAACAACTTTCGATTCACTGGAGTAAATTCTGGTCCTGGACAGACAGGAGGTTGTGGGGACAGAGATCGAGATCAGTTGGGGAAGGAGCGCTTCACGTTCAGGGGCCCATGAGTTGAACAATTCGGACAAAAGAGGTTTAGCTGGAGATAAGGCGTGAGAGTACAGTTCTATCTAAGGGACACAGCTCCGGGTGTGCCATTTTCCATTTCGTACGAGTCTCTTAGAAACAAAATGCTACAAATTCAACAGACTAAAGTAGTCTTTCAAAGTAAAGTTAAAATCACACTGAATTACTATCTCTAATGACTGAGTTCATTAAGCGCAATAATTGCACTTACAGGTTTTGTAACTAAAAAGGAAAAATGTGTTTCTTGTGGCAATGAATACTCCAAGAACAACTTGGCTCTCCGCACAGGCTTGGACATTAAAGCGCCGAAGAAGTCCCAAGGTGGACATCGGACAACGAACGTACCTCAAGTCAACCGAGGGAGGCGAAGACGCGAAGGCATCCCGGGGACTGCATTTTTGCAGGTAAACCCGGGCTAGGCGCTCCCGCCGGGAGGTTGGCTATTGCCCGAATGCGGAGGCAGAAAAGCTGCGGCGTCCCAACAACAAGCTCACCGTGGCCCCGCCCGGGCCAGCTCTCGGTTTCCATGGCTAACGTCAACTCCGGCGACCGCCACCCGGAGCTGAACAGAGCGCGTGCGCGCTCAGGACCTGGCCGGCG
>NW_012109119.1:889880-891542 GCF_000951045.1 Mandrillus leucophaeus
CCCCCCCACCAAGTTCTGGAAGCGTTCCAGATTGCCAATTGGGAGTCCTCAACACGGCCCCGGAGAGCATTAACAATAATTGGTCTCAGCTGATTTAGAGGCTCATGTAAGGGAACTTTGAAGCTAACTTGTCGGTATCAAGGTACCCGCAACTCCCCCATGTGATTGGTTAGATACTGTAGCAGTTCTGCACACTTCAGAGTCCAAGATGACTTGTGGACTGTGTTGTTTGGATCCCCATTGCTCAAAACTATAAACGCGGCCTTAATTTTTTTTTTTTTAGTTCTTGGCTCTTGGCTATCCTGGAAATGACGACTTTGTATTTAAGTATTTAGGTTTTCAGGTCATAATAGAAAAATAATTACTGTGTGAATATTAAAAGAAAGCCAAAGTTGTATTTATTTATTTATTTTTAAGATATTCTGTTCAGAGGAAAAGCGTAGTTTGTTGAAAGCGTGTGGAAGAAAACCCGGGATATACATATACTTGTCTTCAAGGACTTAATTTGCAGGTAGACCCTTTCATAGTTTGGTGTCTTCACGATTTGATAGAATATGGGAAAATGTGCTGTTGGTCCATCCTAAGTTTTTCTCATTGAAACTCACTTATTGCGGGTCAGAGTACCACATTAAGCATCTTGGAAGCACCAGTTACCGCTAAGAAGTCTGTTTCATGTGGTTAAGAGTAGAGGCTCCAGAGTCAGGAACTCTGGGTTGAAACCCTGGCACCACTGCTCACTAGTTGTGTGATCCTGAGGTTATGTAATTTCTCTAGTGCTCAGTTTCCGCATATCTTGTAAAATAAGGCAAACAATAGAACTTAACCCGCAGAGAGTTATGTCATTGGATTAAATCAAATAATTGTAAATTGCTTAGCAGACTAAATGGCACAGCATAAATGCTTAGTAAGGATGAGCTATTATCTTTATGTAGAGGGTGTATTTATGCTTGTTCTTCTCATGGCCTTTGCGTATGACCCAACCAGAATTAACATGTTTATTGTTGAAATATCTGCTGTTTTTCAAATATATTTGAACATCACACTTTCTTAGAATAAAATTAGTAGAGCATATGGTAGAAGCCCTTTGGTTAGCTGTGTATAAAATATTCATTCAGCATTTATTGAAATAGTGAAGGGAATAGTGGTTCCTATTTGTCAGGAACTACACTAATTGCTGTAGAAAGTCAAATAAAACATGATCCTTAAGGAATTTATCAAAATGTAACTTGGACATCAAGGATATAACTTGAACAACAGGACATCAGTAATTACAGTGTGTGTGATAAACAGGTATGCGCTGAAGTTCAGAAACAAAGTGGGACACATAATTCTGGGGAAATTAAGGAGAGTTGCAATCCGGTTTTAAAGAGTGAGTAGACAGCTGGGCCAGGTGTGGTGGCTCATGCCTGCAATCCTAGCACTTTGGGAGGCTGAGGTAGGAGGATCGCTTGAGCCTAGGAGTTCGAGGCCAGCCTGGGCAACATGATGAAACCCTGTCTCTACAAAAGATACAAAAAATTAGCTGGATGTGGTTGTGTGCGCCTGTGGTCCCAGCTACTCTGAGGCTGAGGTAAGAGATTGTTGCAGTGAGCCAAAATCACCCCACTGCACTCCAATCTGGACAACAGAGTGAGATCTTGTCTCAAAAAAAAAAAAAAAAAA
>NW_012109119.1:896167-896943 GCF_000951045.1 Mandrillus leucophaeus
GGTCTATGCTCGCTCCGGGGGCGGACCCTGCCGTACAGCAGGCTTGGCCTAAAGGAAGCAAGGAAATAGCGCGCTTCTTTCGCGCCAAGCTTAGGCCAACATTTGCCTGGCCAGGGACGACGGGAGTCGCTCATGCTCTGGTCTGGCACTGGGCCTAGGAGAAGCACCAGCGGCGAGAGCGGTGACGCCCTGAACTTTCTGCTGGGCTGGGCCTTTACGCAGGAGCGTCGTTGCCCTGGTGACGTGACGTCCTTCCTCAGGATTGTGCGCCGGGGTCGGAGAACAGAAGTGCAACCGCCATTTTGCGCATCAGTTCCCCAGAGGTCGGGTCAGGTGGTCTTAACGCAAGCAGAGGGGTGTGGCAGGGCTCCAACCGCTCGGGGTCTCGCGACTTCCATTAATGAATTCGCACACTGGCCCTCTCCACTCAACACACCGACGGTAATGAATGTTTTTTGAGTGATACTACATGCAACCTATTCGGCTTGGACGATTGGGGGACTGCATATACGTGATCGCTATCGCTTCAGTTTGTGGCCGCGTCTTAAAATACAAGGAACCAACATGTCCATCATATAAACGTGTTATTAAGATATTAGTAAAACAAGGCAGAGTTCCGGCGTTCCAATTAAAAGGCCGTAGCTGATTCTTATTAGTGTGGCGGGAATCTTTACAGCCTGGCCGCAAAGACCCCAATTAAGGCTAGTTAAAAAGTTATCCCTATATCCAGGGCTCACCTCCCCCATTCTCCACGAAATATGAGCCCCCTCCCCCCC
>NW_012109119.1:902063-916921 GCF_000951045.1 Mandrillus leucophaeus
TCTGCAAAAAAAAAAAAAAAAAAAAAAAAAAGAGTTAGCTGGGAGAAGAGATATTCCAGGTAGAGGAACATTTATTCTTTAATTCATTTAACACATTTAGAGCATACATAGAATCAGTACTTTGTGTACCTCGTTTAATCTTAACCTCATGAGGTAGCTTATTTTTATTTCAAATGTAAGGAATCTGAGCTTGAGAAAAGTAAAATAAGTGATGACATCTGGAGTTGAGTCCATATCTGTATGTCTTCAGAGTTCATATATTTTTCCTGCCCTGCGATTCACATAAAATGAAACAAATAGTGAAAAATCTAGAACTGCTGCTTCAGCCAGAGAAGATGTTTAGTCAGGCATTATCATGACATACATGTTATTGTGTAATGGTAATGCCAGTTTTCAGTTCATACCCAAGTTACTTCTCTTGCTAAAAAATAAAACAAAAACAAAACCCACCCCATAAACCCTCACTCTGCCCTGTTCCCAGAGACCACTGGCCAGAAGTCTCTGAAAATAATCAGAGCTGCAGCACCAAGTATGGGCTAAAGGGGAGGCAAAATCAGGCCCACAGTTCCGGGTGCCTTTAAAGAAGCACAGGAGGAATAATAGCTTTGGGAAGAAAGATAATGAATCTACTTTGAGACCTGTGTGTAAGGGATTGATGGGATATGCAGGTGCCTATGACCAGTTGGAAATACAGAATAGGACCTATATTACATATTGACCTTGGGAGAGAAGTTAAGACATAGAATATTCTATATTTTTTTTTTTAAAAAAAAGATAGTTGCAGTAATAAGATTGGAAAAGAATGCCAAAGTTTATATTTTAATGGGACAAGAAGAAAACTGAAGAAGAAAAGGGCTATAAAATAAAAAGATTGACTTGTTATATGGCTTATTGAAAGTCACTGTATCATAGATCATGATATGCATCAAAGATCATGTGAAAGAGCATGTGGTGGGTAGAAATTTTAGAGTGTCTCAGCATGTTCGTGAGATTTGGGTTGGGCAAGTTATGAGTTATGAGAATATTGAAGACAGGAAGTACCCAATGGTTAATTACAATGTTTCATATTGAAATTTCCTTTAATATAGAAACTTTCATATCCCATAAACATTCATAAATAGAACCATCAAATAAACAATATATAATGTAATCATAGCTTTGCCATTGGTTGGTCTCAAACTTTACTCTAAGATACAATATGTGTCTTTTAAATTCCAGTACTGAAAAATTTACAGTAATTACTGATGGGGAGTGTATGATAAAGATAGTTTCAAATTTTGGTTATGATAAAGAATTTTTAGTTTTCCTGTATAACTGTTAAATTTCACTATTATTCCACATCAATAACTTCACAGATGAGACTTCATTTTAGAGGTGTTCCAATGGATATTATTTTGGAACATTGTAACTACTGGAAACTTATTTTGGATAATCGTTTAAAAAAACAGGTGTTTAAGAAAGAACACAGTAGAATTATTAGTGGACTGGAAATCAGTAAATTGAAATATTCAAAAAGCAAGACTTTAATTTTTTAAATTATGTTACAATTTGTAAAAATTTTAACTTCACCGAAAGATCAAATTTTAATGGTAACAAAACTGTAAATGTCTGTCATGCCGGACCCCATTCATTTCAGTATGGATGGCACCAGGTTCAAGAGGCCAAATAGAGACCCAGAGCCAGCAAATGAGATACTGGGTTTGTTGAAGGGAACTTATGTACAGAGCAGTACAGTGGCAGTGGGCTGGACAGGAGAAGTGCCACCATGTGCAGAAAGCATGCAGTTTAGATAGTGCTTGCACTTAACACCCTCCCCCTAGCAACCTCCATCTGGCAACCTTCATTTGACCCAAAACAAAGGACCTCAATCTTCTGTAAGGCCCACGTTCCACAGGATGGGATGGGGCTCAGATGTTCTCATAGATAAGGATGAATCTCTGGGTTGGCCATGATGGGAAGACCAAACCTACATTGAGGTGTGTCTGCCATACAGGGTCATTCTCAGGATATGTTTATGTTTTGCTGTCTGGTGTGTCTGTCATACACCATCCACAGGCATACTTAACAATTTGATTCTACAAAAATTAAATTACACACATCTGAATTAAGTACAATCATTCTCCTTTATTTTTGCAAACACTATTGATAGTTGATGATGCAGATTTCATAGTCTTTCTCCCAGCATTTTACACTAGATTGGAGCATCAGTTAACTTACTGACAGTAACCAAGGATATGATGCCTTATTAATTTCTAAAGCTATAACTGAAGTTAGCAACCTCAAGTAGATGCCCCTTTCCTGGCATTTGCCTGCCAAGTTCTCCATTTATAAATGTACTAACCATTTAGAATTTTGTGAATATTATCTTCACTTTCCTTTTGAATGAATATGTAAATGGAAGTGCCATGTGCAAGTTAACTGAGAGAATTTCTACTGAGTAGGAAAGTTATGATTACATAAGAGTAGGGGGGAAAAGTTAGGTGTAATTTGCCTAATGTTGGAGGAAAGCCTGTTGACCCCTCTGCAATCTTTCCAGCCTCATTATACTGTTGAGTGGAAAAATCCACATTTGTTACAATTACTTCCTGCAGTTTACATTGTGATGCTCTCTTTAGGTTAATATATTTTAAAACACAAAAACTAGAGGTTACTCATATTAAATAATTATTTATGGGAAATGAAACCACATTTAGCAAATACAGTTTATGCATAAAATAACAAAAACCAGTTTTGGTGGGATGGTAGATTAGAGGTACATTTTTGAAACTTAGCTTGGCTGTGTTTAACAAAATTTAAAATGCAGTTCCCTTGACACAGAATTTCATTTAAATGTATTGAACCTATTCCTTATTGAAGACTGTTCAGTGTTTTTGCTATTACAGGTGTTTGTACTAGAAAATTTGTAATATCAAAAAAGCACAAAACAGTCTTCAATAGGGGACTGATTATGTAAAAAGATTATGTAAAAAGGAGATATATTGGCATGTACATCTATGCAAAGATGTCCAACTTACATTAATTAAAACAATTAAAAATTATGATTTGCATGGTATGATTTTATGTTAAACTGGATGTAAGCATGAGCATGTTTTATATATGCATATTTCTGAAGGACATATAAGAAACAACAGACCTTAACCTCAAGAGATTAACTGGGATTTGACTGGAGGGGGAACTTTCACATTTTACCTTATACTCTTTTGTGCTGTTAATACATTTTTAAATAATATATATTATTTTATAATCTTTAAATAATAAAAAAATTAAAAACAAAAGCATTAAATTGGCTGCAATACTCCTACCCTCCAAAAAACTCACCAAGCCGTTAAGTGATTTAGCCACTGTATAACCAGTATAGAGGTGTAGTGGATTTTTGTTTTTATAATAGTACCTTTATCCAGAATATATTTGGAAAAATTGTTGTTTTTCTGAATAAAGAAATTAAAGTATTGATGCTTTCATAGGAAGAGAAGTGCCATATTATTTTTTAAAGTTGTATTACAGTTGAAACTTACTGTAATTTATTTGGCATATTGGTAAATTTTGAGCTTTGATAATCAGACAGTGGGATACTAGACCGCTGTAGTATTAGATTAATAGGTCATCTTTTGAAATCTTTAAAATTAGTTCATTTTATATAGTAAATGAGAACATTTACTGAATTTATGTATACATTCTGAAGCTTGTTTGATTTTTTCAAATGTTGTCTATAAAATATAAATTTTAGCATATGTGTCGAAATATGTTAGTGTATATATACAGATATGTATATCTACAAAAATTTGTACAAATGTAAAGTATATGTTATATATAACATGCAAAATAAAATATACTCTATTTTGTTGAATCAGCAATGACTAAGTATTACTGTAGGAAATTTTTAGATGTGGTTTCTTTTTAACAGTATAGTTTTGAAGTGTAATCATTTTAATAACATTTATGCTGGTACTTCAAAATATTTTTATTTTACCAGAGCTGTGTTTTAGACTCTTAGTTTAAATTAAAACCAATATATAGAAATAAATATTAGAATAATTATTAATCCCATGGAATTTAAAAAATTCTGTTATTTATGAATTCCAAGCCAAATATCTGATTCATGTTTTTATTACATATCAGTTTTACTCCTATAAGACTTTGTAATTGGTAGAAAATTCATACACATTTAAAGAGCAGTATGCACAAAAGAGATGCATATACTAGTAGAGATACCATGTAGTAAGAAACAATGGATGTTTTTATTTGTGACTTTTATATAAAACTAGCCTATGGATCATTTTCCCTGTGAACTTTTTCCCTGATAATTTTTCTCCTGACATCATAATAATGAAAATAATAAAATTTTAGAGGCAAGCTTTAAGAGCATGTATGCCCTGCCTAATACAGCTAATAAAACCAAAAAACTTACCCATACTATGTACTGCAAAAATTCAGTGACAGCTTTTTTATTTTGAGTGGTCAAATTCGTGTAGAAGCATACACCCTGAATTGCACAATTCAGTATCCCTGGGCAACTTGTTTCTGTATCATTCATATTCCCAAATGTACTCTGGGCTGTAAGAGTGGGCTGTGAAAACCTAAAAGTTATATTTACTCTTATGAAAAGACTTCCTTTTTTTATGTTTGCCTTCTTTCCCCATGTACAAATTCTTTAAAAATACAGTATATCTTAAAAGTACTAACTTGAATATAGTGTGGACTCTTCTAGAATTTTTATTCCACTTTCTTCTGATGCACAGAATGAATAGTATTTGCTTTATGAGTCAGTAAACAATCTTTAAGAACAAGGAAGGCCTGAAGCCCATTTCCCCTTCTTTTGATTATATCCAAATACCCCATCCACTGATGCCTCCTTCCAAAGACAATGGAATGATTCCTTCCTTTCATAAGCAAAAGCAGCCCTACTTAAGAACACTCTGAAATATGTTGTCCTCTTTGCATGATCTCCATTTACTAGACCAGTTATTTTCCTCATTCCTCGTCAAAGCATGAACTCAATAACTGATTAAGAAAACAGTGTTCTTAGTGTGAAAGAAAAAGATAATGATGTTCATAAGGTGATGGAAAGCATATTTAACAAGAAATAATGAGATCTGAATTACCATTTGAGCTCTGCAAGAAACTTGATAATTTTCTTTTGGGCAAGTCAGTCTCTAGGTTTCCTTTTCTCCTCAGTGATATTAAGGATCGGTCTGTCTCTAAATTTTCATATAACTGTATATTTCTACTTCTATATTATTTTCCTGTTAGTTTTATCATGCTATTGGTGGAAATAAAGATAGTCTATACAATTTTATTTTTTATGCAAATACATTTTTAAAAATGCGTAAATTTTTTAAATAACATACTTAAACATAAGAGTGAGCTTTATGCTAAGCAGACCTAAACAAAACATGACTATCATTAGAAAACTAACTCTCTTTACTTCAGTATTGACCGCTTTTCTTGGGACAGTGATTTCTGTGAATATTAGCATCAGGTAATGTGTCACCTTAATCAGTATTCATTAAGTACCAACAGTTTACCTTCTGAGGGCTCTTTCTTTAAGGTCAGTTAAGTAAAAATGTTAAAGCCAGTTATTATGAGGATTTCTGCCATGTAATAGTCAAATTATTTTATACTTTGCCTCTTTTTGATTAAAAGTAGTAGTCAAAGATGTTGAAGCCCTCAAAGGTGATTTTGAACATGAAGTGCTGGAGCTACCCAGGCAGCAATCAGAAACAATTAGGAAAAATGTGCCAAATGCTTCATTCTTTCTCTAGGCTGCATGGCAAATTACATTTAATATTTCAGGCTTGTTGCATTTTAAAATAAGGCCTCCAACTAAGCAATTTTCAAGACAACTCCAATCAAAAGATATTTCTTAAAATTTTCTTATTGCTATAGAAATGAAAAGAGTGATTGTCTATGTTGATTAGCCTTGAAGATTGCTTTGGGAAAAATTTGATAATTCTAGTACCATTACCATTATAATTTACAATCTGTAAAGAATTGAATACTACATTGACTACCAGGATAGTTTAAGGCTTCCTTTTTATCTCCTAATTTTATTCTACTACCTTAACATAAAGAAATCCTTGTAATATGTATTTAATGTATATATAATTTATTTTTATCATGATTCTTGAAAATTATTCTCAATTAGATCAAACAAAAATCAGCCATAGAGCATAATAAATATGCCTGAAATATTTATTGATGCCTACTATGTGCCAAATTTTGTGCTAATCAACTTGGCAGATAGAGATGAAAAAGAAAGATTTAACTTCAAAGAGCTTTCAGCTTAATGGGTAGGAAATTCACAATAAAAAGAAACGAACAAAATAAGAAAAATTTAGAGCCAATTGCATTTCAGTTATGATGAGTTGTTTATGGTTGATAACAATTTCATTTTCTTATACCAAATGCTAAATAGAGGTTACAGTTACCTGATATGGCAAAACCTGGCAAGTTAGAAAAGTGCTCCCATAATAATGCTTTTATGCTTAGAAAGAAAAATTATAATGGAATGAAATTACATTACACTTGGCAATGTACAGAAAAATGTTTAAATACCAAGAAAGACCTTTATTCTGGCAAGGAGATTCATTTCTTATGGACCTTCTGATTCAAAGACCAAGTTTTTAATTATTTTAAATAGTTTTAAAATAGCTAAAATGTACCAGCTGTCTTAAACTAGAAAACAAAGTAAGATTCAGTGATAGTGAGGATTCAGTAACATGGCATTCTCATTTATTCACTCATGAACTCAATTAGTGAACATTTATTGTGTGTTTACTAGGTGATAGACAATTTGTTAGAGGACTGGTGATGAAAGAGTACCAGTACCTCTTGTTATGGGCCCCACTGGTGAGAGTGCTGAAGTAATACACATCTATATGATCACTTTGAAAATAAATGTATTCATATTTATCAGGAACTCTAAAAATGTGCATACTTTTAACTGATTAATACTTTTCTGTGCAAAGGATTCAAAAGAAGTAAAGATTTTTGTACATATGTATTGCATGTTTCTAATATTAGAAAATTGGAAGCAACTTGAATGTTCTATAGTTCAATGATTAAGAAAATTATAGTATTTCTCCTTGGTTGACTATAACATAAACATTAGGATGATAATGATAATGGCTTTGTAATGCCATGGAAAATGCTTAGATACATAATATGAAGAAAATCAAAATTTTATAAACTATTAAAATTCTATGAAAATATACAAATGACAAAACTTGGAATTTTACAAAATGATAGTTGTATTTGCATGGAGGTGTTCCAGATGATCATCTCATTGTGTTTTTGAAATATCATGTACTATTTAACAATGGTTAATAAAATATTTTAATGTATAAAAGTCCCGAATGGCATACAACCTTTATGCATTGCTGATGAGAATGTAAAGTGGTATAGCTGCTGTGGAAAACAATATGATGGCTTCTCAAAAAGTTAAACATAAAATTACCGTATGATCCAGCAGTTCCACTTCTAAGATACCCAAAAGAATTAAAAGCAGGAACTCTAATAGATACTCATATACCCGTGTTCATAGCAGCATTATTCACAATAGCCAAGAGGCAGAACTAAACCAAGTATTCATTAACAGGTGAATGGATATGCAAAATGTATATACATACAATGGAATATTATTTAGCCTTAATAAGGAAGGAAGTTCTGACACGTGTTGCAACATGGATGATAAACATGTTTTGTTTTTTTGTTTTTTTTTTTTTGAGACAGGGTCTTGCTCTGTTGTCCAGGCTGGAGTGCAATGGTGGGATGCTCACTGCAGCCTCAACCTCCTGGGCTCAAGCAGTCCTCCCACCACAGCTTTCCAAAGGCCTGGTGTTATAGGCATGAGCCACTGTGCTCAGCCCTGGATGAACCTTGACAACATTATTCTAAGTGAAATAAGGTATTCACAAAATTATTGTACAAATATTGTATGATTACACTTATATGATGTATCTAGAGTAGTCAAATACATAAAGACGGAAATTAAAATGGTGGTTTCCAGGGACTTGGGGGAGGAAGGATGGGGAGTTATTGTTTGATGGGTACAGAATCTCAGTTTTGCAAGATAAAAAGAGGCCTGGAGATGGGTAATAGTGATGGTTGCATATCAATGTGAATGTACTAAATGCCACTAAACTGTGCACTTAAAAATAGTTAACATGGTAAATTTTATGTGTATTTTACTACAATTTGAAAAATAAAGGTTAAAATGGTAGATTTTATGTTTAGTGTATTTTGCTATAATAATAAAAAATTTTTAAAGTAGTTCAGAAGCTGTGGATGGATTTCTATATATGTATCAGAAGTTGAAAAGGGGACAATTTATAGAGTAAGAGTATAATAATAGTACAATGAAAAAAAAAGAAATGCATAAAGCAGTTTCAAAAAGAATTCCAAAGATAAATATCACCAAATTATATTCTGTGTTAAACTGAAATGCGTGATTTGAAATGTTTTGCGCAAGTATTTCTCCTGCCTTTTTTTGTCTAAGCTCATGACTATAGGTGGTAGTAGAAAATGTATTGTTAGACTGAAATGAACTTTGAATGTTGTCACAATTTTAGAGGTGAAAGAGATGCTTGCTATATTAGGGTTCTCTAGAGGGCCAGGACTAATAGGATAGATGTATATATAAAGCAGAGTTTATTAAGGAGTATTGACTCACAAGATCACAAGGTGAAATCCCACAATAGGCCATCTGCAAGCTGAGGGGCAAGGAAGCCAGTCCAAGTCCCAAAACCTCAAAAGTAGGGAAGCCGACAGTGCAGTCTTCAGTCTGTGGCCGAAGGTGTAAGTCTAAGAGTCCAAAAGCTGAAGAACTTGGAGTCCAATGTTTGAGGGCAGGAAGCATCCAGCACAGGAGAGAGACAAAGGCAGGAAGACTCCACCAGTCTAGCCACACTGGCAGCTTATTAGATGGTGGCCATCCAGATTGAGGGTGAGTCTACCTCTCCCAGTCCACTGATTCAAATGTTAATCTCCTTTGGCAACACCCTCCTGGACACACCCAAGAACAGTACTTTGCATCCTTCAATCCAATTAAGTTGACAGTATTAACCACCACACTTGCTTTAGAGGTAAGACACCACAGGTTCAGATAAATTAAGATTATATGGATATGTAGTGAGAGAGCTGTCTCGAATGGCTAGATTCTAATCTTTTAAAAAATAATGAAACATTCAATTATTTCTTCTCTATTAGGAATTTCCTATATTTTTTAATTTAAAAAATTTATTTCAATAGTTTTGGGGGTAAAGGTAGTTTTGTTACATGGATAAGTTCTTTAGTGGTAAAGGAAATTCTTAAACATGAATTTCCTGTGGTATAGTTTACAACTATGTCTTTTACTCATGCTTTTGATGTTTTTTATATTCTCAAGGAATTGTTAACTTCACAGCTGTCTTCTCAAAGCATTGTTCCTTTGATTCTAAGAGAGGTTGCATTGTCTTAGCTTTTAAAAATAATCTACATTATGAATTGTTGTTCAAATATCTTTCCTACCCCACTCTTATCTTGAACTGTATTTCTTCAAATATTTGTAACTGTGGGACTCAAAAAAATGATACTGACCTTATTATCTCCTAGATCTTATGCATTGCACAAAGTCAGAATACTTGGTTGCAAGTGACCGAAATTCAACTCCTCCAAAAAGGATCTATTGGTTCATGTAATTGGAAAGTGCAAGAGTGCATCTTAAGGCAAGAGTGCATCTGGAAACTCAAATACTGCTGTCAAGACTGTCTCTCCAACTCTTTGTTTGCATTGCTTTATTCTTCTAGAGTCTCTCCTAGTGGCAGACAAATGGCTGCCAGACAAACTCAAATCTCCCAGTTAAGCAATCGCAATGGAGGAAATAAACCAAATAACTCTCTACCGATGTCCATATCTCAATTTCAGGTTCTGTGTACATGCTCCTATGATTAGCAGCCCCAGCACTAATGCATAGAGGAGATATTTCCCAAAGGATTCTGAAGAAAGGGGGGTGGGAACATTAGGCAGAAAAGAAGAACAATTCCCATAGTCTATTATACCAATGTTTCCCCACTTTATAGTGAAACAACTTTTTAAAAACTTCTGGATACATTACAAATCAATGTTTCTGTCCATTTAAAATCATTTAATGTACTACATGTTTGTCTCTTTTTAGCTGTGCAGCATTTGAATCCCTGTCCTTTCTGGAATTTGCCACTCTGAGAGTCTTAGTGGGAAGGCAGGCCACATCCCCCGTCACAGATGTTAAAAAATACATATGCTTTTATTTATTTTTTTGCTGTAAAGGTATTATTATTGTTATATTTTTTATTATACTTTAGTTCTGGTGCAGGTTTGTTACATAGGTATACATGTGCCATGGTGGTTTGCTGCACCCGTCAATCCATCATCTACATTAGATATTTCTCCTAATGCTATCCCTTGCCCACCACCCCACAACAGGCCCCAGTGTGTGATGCTTCCCTCCCTGTGTCCATGTGTTCTTATTATTCAGTGCCAACTTATGAGTGAGAAAATATGGTGTTTGGTTTTCTGTTCCTGTGTAAGTTTGCTGAGAAGGATGGTTTCCAGTTTCATCCATGTCTCTGCAAAGGACATGAACTCATCCTTTTTTAAGACTGCATAGTATTCCATGGTATACATGTGCCACATTTTCTTTATCAAGTCTGTCAGTGATGGACATTTGGGTTGGTTCCAAGTCTTTGCTATTGTGAACAGTGCTGCAGTAAACATACATATGCACATGTCTTTATAACAGAATGATTTATAATCCTTTGGGAATATACCCAGTAATGGGATTGCTGGGTCAAATGGTATTTCTCGTTCTAGATCCTTGAAGAATTGCCACACTGTCTTCCACAATGGTTTAACTAATTTACTCTCCCACCAAAAGTGTAACAGCATTCTTATTTCTCCACATCCTCTCGAGCATCTGTTGTTTCCTGACTTTTTAATGATCACCATTCTAACTGGCATGAGATGGTATCTCATTGTGGTTTTGATTTGCATTTCTCTAATGACTAGTGATGATGAACTTTTTTTCATATGTTTGTTGGCTGCATAAATGTCTTCTTTTGAGAAGTGTCTGTTCATATCCTTCACCCACTTTCTGATGGGGTTGTTTTTTTCTTGTAAATTTTTGTAAGTTCCTTGTAGATTCTGGATATTAGCCCTTTGTCAGATGGATAGATTGCAAAAATTTTCTCCCATTCTGTAGGTTCCCTGTTTACACTGATGATAGTTTCTCTTGCTGTGCAGAAACTCTTTAATTTAATTAGATCCCATTAGTCAATTTTGGCTTTTGTTGCCATTGCTTTTGGTTTTTAAGTCATGAAGTCTTTGCCCATGCCTATGCCCTGAATGGTACTGCCTAGGTTTTCTTCTAGGGTTTTTATGGTTTTAGGTCCTATGTTTAAGTCTTTAATCCATCTTGAGTTAATTTTTGTATAAGGTGTAAGGAAGGGGTCCAGTTTTCGTTTTCTGCATATGGCTAGCCAGTTTTCCCAACACTGTTTATTAGATAGGGAATCCTTTCCCCCATTGCTTGTTTTTGTCCGGTTTGTCAAAGATCAGATGGTTGTAGATGTGTGATGTTATTTCTGAGGCCTCTGTTCTGTTCCATTGGTCTATATATCTGTTTTGGTACCAGTACCTTGCTGTTTTGGTTACTGTAGCATTGTAGCATAGTTTGAAGTCAGGTAGCATGTTGCCTCCAGCTTTGTTCTTTTGGCTTAGGATTTTCTTGGTTATACAGGCTCTTTTTTGGTTCCATATTAAGTTTAAAGTAGATTTTATAATTCTTTGAAGAAAGTCAATAGTGGCTTGATAGGGATAGCATTGAATCTACAAATTACTTTGGGCAGTATGGCCACTTTCATGATATTGATTCTTCCTATCCATGAACGTGGAATATTTTTCCATTTGTTTGTGTCCTCTCTTATTTCCTTGAGCAGTGGTTTGTAGTTCTACCTGAAGAGGTTCTTCATATCCCTTGTAAGTTGTATTCCTAGGTATTTTAATCTCTTTGTAGCAATTGTGAATGGGAGTTCACTCATGATTTGGCTCCCTGTTTGTCTATTGTTGGTGTATAGGAATGCTTGTGATTTTTGCACATTGATTTCGTATCCTGAGACTTTGCTGAAGTTGTTTATCAGCTTAAGGGGATTTTGGGCTGAGACAATGGGGTTTTCTAAATATACAATCATGTCATCTGCAACCAGAGACAATTTGACTTCCTCTGTTTCTATTTGAATATCCTTTATTTCTTTCTCCTGTCAGATTGTCCTGGCCAGAACTTCCAATACTATGTTGAATAGGAGTGGTGAGAGATGGCATCCTTGTCTTGTGCCAGTTTTCAAAGGGAATGCTTCCAGCTTTTGCCCATTCAGTATGATACTGGCTTTGGGTTTGTCATAAATAACTCTTATTGAGATACGTTCGTTCCATCAATACCTAGTTTATTGAGAGCTTTTAGCATGAAGGGCTGTTGAATTTTATCGAAGGCCTTTTCTGCACCTATTGAGATATTCATGTGGTTTTTGTCATTGTTCTGTTTTGTGATGGATTATGTTTATTGATTTGCATATCTTGAACCAGCCTTGCATCCCAGTGATGAAGCTGACTTGAACATGGTGGATAAGCTTTTTGATGTGCTGCTGGATTCGGATTGCCAGTATTTTATTGAGGATTTTTGCATCAATGTTCATAGGGATATTGGTGTGAAATTTTCTTTTTTTGTTGTGTCTCTGCCAGGTTTTGGTATCAAGATGATGCTAGCCTCATAAAATGAGTTAGGGAGCAGTCCTTCTTTGTCTGCTGTTTGGAATAGTTTCAGAAGGAATGATACGAGTTCCTCTTTGTACTTCTGGTAGAATTTGGCGGTGAATCTGTCTTGTCCTGGGCTCTTTTTGGTTGGTAGGCTATTACTGCCTCAATTTCAGAACTTTTTGGTCTATTCAGGGATTCAACTTCTTCCTGGTTTAGTCTTGGGAGGGTGTATGTGTCCATGAGTTTATCCTAGATTTTCTGGTTTATTTACATAGAAGGGTTTATAGTTTTCTCTGATGGTAGTGTGTATCTCTGTGGGATCAGTGTTGATATCTCCTTTATCATTTTTTATTGTGTCTGTTTGATTCTTCTCTCTTTTCTTCTTTACTAGTCTAGTTAGTGGTCTATTTCGTTGATCTTTTCAAGAAACCAGCTCCTGGATTCATTGATTTTTGAAGGGTTTTTCATGTCTCTATCTCCTTCAGTTCTGATCTTAGTTATTTCTTGTCTTCTGCTAACTTTTGAATTTGTTTGCTTTTGCTTCTCTAGTTCTTTTAATTGTCCTGTTAGAGTATCAATTTTAGATCTTTCCTGCTTTCTCTTGTGCACATTTAGTGCTATAAATTTCCCTCTAAACACTGCTTTAGCTGTGTCCCTGAGATTCTGGTACCTTGTGTCTTTGTCCTCATGGATTTCGAGGAGCTTATTTATTTCTGCATTAATTTCGTTATTTACCCAGTAGTATTCAGGAATAGGTTGTACAGTTTCCATGTTGTTGTGCAGTTTTGAGTGAGTTTCTTAATCTTGAGTTCTAGTTTGGTTACACTGTGGTCTGAGAGACTGTTTGTTATGATTTCTGTTCTTTTGCATTTGCTGAGGAGTGCTTTATTTCCATTTATGTGGTCAATTTTAGAATGAGTGCAGTGTGGTTCTGAGAAGACTGTACATTCTGTTGATTTGAGGTGGAGAGTTCTGTAGATGTCTGTTAGGTCTGCTTGGTCCACAGTTGAGTTCAAGTCCTAAATATCCTTCTTAATTTTCTGTCTCATTGTTCTGTCTAATATTGACAGTGGGGTGTTACAGTCTCCCACTATTATTGTGTGGGAGTCTAATTCTCTTTTTAGGTTCCTAAGAACAGCTTGCTTTATGAATCTGGATGCTCCTGTATTGGGTGCATATATATTTAGGATAGATAGCTCTTCTTGTTGCATTGATCCCTTTACCATTGTGTAATGTGATTGTCTTTTTTGATCTTTGTTGGTTTAAAGTCTCTTTTATCAGATACTAGGATTGCAACCCCTGCTTTTTTTTTGCTTTCCATTTGCTTGGTAAATATTCCTCCATCCCTTTATTTTGAGCCTATGTGTGTCTCTGTCTGTAAGATGAGTCTCCTGAATATAGCACCCCAATGGGTCTTGACTCTTTATCCAGTTTACCAGGCTGTGTCTATTAATTGGGGCACTTAGCCCATTTACATTTAAGGTTAGTATTTTTATGTATGAATTTGATCCTGTCATTATGATGCTAGCTTGTTATTTTGCCCACTAGTTGATGCAGTCCCTTCATAGTGTCAGTAATCTTTACAATTTGGTATTATTTTGCAGTGGCTGGTACAGGTTTTTTCCTTTCCGTATTTCGTGCTTCCTTCAGGACCTCTTATAAGGCAGGCTTGGTGTTTACAAAATCTCTCAGCATTGAGGCTTGAGTAGGTAAACAAAGCAGCCAGGAAGCTTGAACTGGGTGGAACCCACCACAGCTCAAGGAGGCCTGCCTGTCTCTGTAGGCTCCACCTCTGGGAATAGGACATAGCTGAACAAAAGGCAGCAGAAACTTCTGCAGATGTCAACATCCCTGTCTGACAGCTTTGAAGAGAGTAGTGGTTCTCCCAGCACGGAGTTTGAGATCTGAGAATGGACAGACTGCCGCCTAAAGTGGGTCCCTAACCCCCCGAGCAGCAAGGCTGGATCAACGTACGCAAATCAGTAAACGTAATCCATCATGTAAACAGAACCAAAAACAAAAACCACATGATTATCTCAATAGATGCAGAAAAGGCCTTTGACAAAATTCAGCAGCTCTTCATGCTAAAAACT
>NW_012109119.1:917251-927026 GCF_000951045.1 Mandrillus leucophaeus
AAACCCCATCGTCTCAGCCGAAAATCTCCTTAAAGTGATAAACAACTTCAGCAAAGTCTCAGAATACAAAATCAATGCGTAAAAATCACAAGAATTCCTATACACCAATAACAAACAGAGAGCCAAATCATGAGTGAACTCCCCTTCAAAATTGCTTCAAAGAGAATAAAATACCTAGGAATCCAACTTACAAGGGATGTGAAGGACCTCTTCAAGGAGAACTACAAACCACTACTCAATGAAATAAAAGAGGACACAAACAAATGGAAGAACATTCCATGCTCATGAATAGGAAGAATCAATATTGTGAAAATGGCCATACTGCCCAAGGTAATTTATAGATTTAATGCCATCCCCATCAAGCTACCAAGGACTTTCTTCACAGAATTAGAAAAAACTACTTTGAAGTTCCAATGGAACCAAAAAAGAACTCACATTGCCAAGACAATCGTAAGCCAAAAGAACAAAGCTGGAGGCATCACGCTACCTGACTTCAAACTATACTACAAGGCTACAGTAACCAAAACAGGATGGTACTGGTACCAAAACAGAGGTACAGACCAATGGTACAGAACAGAGCCCTCAGAAATAATACCACACATCTACACCATCTGATCTTTGACAAACCTAACAAAAACGAGAAATGGGGAAAGGATTCCCTATTTAACAAATGGTGTTGGGAAAACTGGCTAGCCATATGTAGAAAGCTGGAACTGGATCCCTTCCTTATACCTTATACAAACATTAATTCAAGGTGAATTAAAGACTTAAATGTTAGACCTAAAACCATAAAAACCCTGGAAGAAAACCTAGACAATACCATTCAGGACATAGGCATGGGCAAGGACTTCATGTCTAAAACACCAAAAACAATGGCAACAAAAGCCAAAATTGACAAATGGGATCTAATTAAAGAGCTTCTGCACAGCAAAAGAAACTACCATCAGAGTGAACAGGCAACCTACAGAGTGGGAGAAAAGTTTTTCAATCTACCAATCTGACAAAGGGCTAATATCTAGAATCTACAAAGAACTTAAACTTACAAGAAAAAAATCAAACAACCCCATCAAAAAGTGGGTGAAGGATATGAACAGACACTTCTCAAAAGAAGACATTTATGCAGCCAGCAGACACATAAAAAAATGCTCATCATCACCGGCCATCAGAGAATTGCAAATCAAAACCACAAGGTGATACCATCTCACACCAGTTAGAATGTCGATCATTAAAAAATCAGGAAACAACAGGTGCTGGAGAGGATGTGGAGAAATAGGAACACTTTTACACTGTTGGTGGGACTGTAAACTAGTTCCACCATTGTGGAAGACAGTGTGGCAATTCCTCAAGGATCTAGAAGTAGAAATATCATTTGACCCAGTTATCCCATTACTGGGTATATTCCCAAAGGATTATAAATCATGCTGCTATAAAGACACATGCACACGTATGTTTATTGCGGCACTATTCACAATAGCAAAGACTTGGAACCAACCCAAATGTCCATCAATGATAGACTGAATGAAGAAAATGTGGCACATATACACCATGGAATACTATGCAGCCATAAAAAAGGATGAGTTCATGTCCTTTGTAGGGATGTGGATGAAACTGGAAACCATTCTGAGCAAACTATCGCAAGGACAGAAAACCAAACACCACGTGTTCTCACTCATAGGTGGGAATTGAACAATGAGAACACTTGGACACAGGATGGGAAACATCACACACCAGGGCCTGTTGTGGGGTGAGGGCATGGGGGAGGGATAGCATTAGGAGATAAACTTACTATAAATGACGGAGTTAATGGGTGCAGCCCACCAACATGGCAGATGTATACATATGTAACAAACTTGCACATTATGCACATGTACCCTGGAACTTAAAGTATAATAATAAAAACTAAAAATAAATTAAAAAAAAAATTTCTCAGCATTTCCTTGTCTGTAAAGGATTTTATTTCTTCTCCGCTTATGAAGCTTAGTTTGACTGAATCTGAAATTCTGAGTTGAAAATTCTTTTCTTTAAGAATGTTGAATATTGCCCCCCCCACCCCTTTCTTCTAGCTTGTAGGATTTCTGTAGAGAGACCTGCTGTTAGTCCGATGGGCTTCCCTTTATGCTGGCTGCCTTTAACATTTTTTCATTACAATCATGGTGAATCTGACAATTATGTGTTTTGCTGCTGCTTTTCTTTGTGGTGTTCTCTGTATTTCCTGAATTTGAATGTTGACCTGTCTTGCTAGGTTGGGGAAGTTCTCCTGAATCATATCCTGAAGGGCGTTTTCTAACTTGGTTCCATTCTCCCCATCACTTTCATGTATACCAGTCAAATGTAGGTTTGGTCTTTTCACATAGTCCCATATTTCTTGTAGGCTTTGTTCATTCCTTTTTATTCTTTTCCCTCTAATCTTGTCTTCATGCTTTATTTCATTAAGTTGATCTTCGATCTCTAATATCCTTTCTTCCGCTTGAACAATTTGGCTATTGATACTTGCGTATGCTTCACAAAGTTCTTGTGCTGTGTTTTTCAGCTCCATCAGGTCATTTATGTTCTTCTCTAAACGGTTATTTAGTTAGCAATTCCTCTAACCTTTTTTCAGGGTTTTTTGCTTCCCTGCATTGGGTTATAACATGCTCCTTTAGCTCAGATGAGTTTGTTATTACCCACCTTCTGAAGCCTACTTCTGTCAATTCGTCAAACTCATTTTCTGTCCAGTTTTGTTCCCTTGCTGGCAAGGAGTTGTGATCCTTTGGAGGAGAAGTGTTCTGGTTTTGGGAATTTTCAGCCTTTTTGTGCTGTTTTTCCCTCATCTTCGTGGATTTATCTACCTTTGGTCTTTATCTACCTTTGGTCTTTGATGTTGGTAATCTTCAGAGGGAGTTTCTTTTTGTTGATGATGATGCTATTCCTGTTTGTTTGTTAGTTTTCCTTCTAACAGTCACACCCCTCTGCTGCAGGTCTGCTGGAGTTTGCTGGAGGTCCACTGCAGACCCTGTTTGCCTGGGTATCACCAGCGGAGGCTGCAGAACAGCAAAGATTGCTGCCTGTTCCTTTCTTTGGAGGCTTCATCCCAGAGGGGCACCCGCCAGATGCCAGCCAGAGCTCTCCTGTATGGGGTGTCTGTCTACCTCTGCTGGGAAGTGTCTCCCAGTCAGGAAGCACAGGGGTCAGGGACCCACTTGAGGAAGCAGTCTGTCCCCTTAGCAGAGCTTGAGCACCATCCTGGGAGATCTGCTGCTCTCTTCAGAGCCAGCAGGCAGGAATGTTTAAATCTGCTGAAGCTGCGCCCACTGTCGCCCCTTCCCCCAGGTGCACTCTCCCAGGGAGATGGGAGTTTTATCTATAAGCCTCTGACGGGGGCTGCTGCCTCTCTTTCAGAGATTCCCTGTCCAGAGAGGAGACAGTCCGGCTACAGCAGCTTTGCCGAGCTGCGGTGGGCTCTGCCCAGTTCGAACTCCTGGCAGCTTTGTTTACACTGTGAGGGAAAAACTGCCTACTCAATCCTCAGTAATGGTGTACGTCACTCTCCCCACCAAGCTTGAGTGTCCCAGGTTGACTTTAGATTGCTGCGCTGGCAGCGAGAATTTTAAGCCAGTGGATCTTAACTTGCTGGGATTCATCAGGGTGGAATCCACTGAGCTAGACCACTTGGCTCCCTGGCTTCAGCCCCCTTTCCAGGGAAGTGAACGGTTCTGTCTTGCTCTCATTCCAGGCACCACTGGGGTATAAAAAAATAACTCCTGCAGCTAGCTAGGTGTCTGCCCAAACAGCCTCCCAGTTTTGTGCTTGAAAGCCAGGGCCCTGGTGGCATAGACACCCAAGGGAATCTCCTGCTCTGCGGGTTGCAAAGACTGTGGAAAAGGCCTGTATCTGAGCTGGAATGCACCATTCCTCAAGGCACAGTCCCTCAAGGCTTCCCTTGGCTAGGGGAGGGAGTTCCCTGACCCCTGTGCTTCCCGGGTGAGGCAACGCCCCACCCTGCTTCTGCTTGCCTTCCGTGACTGCATACACTGTCTAACTAGTCCCAGTGAGATGAGCCAGGTACCTCAGTTGGAAATGCAGTAATCACCCACTTTCTGTGTTGATCTTTCTGGGAGCTACAGACTGGAGCTGTTCCTATTTGGCCATCTTTCCAGCCACCCCCTGCTTTTCTTTAATAACTAAAGTTGTGGCAGGCAGCCTAAGTTTAGCCATCTTATTCCTGGTCCTTTCAATGTAGAACATGGGAAGCAAAGAAGCAGGAATATTTAGAATTCATTTTGATGGCAACAGGAACATCAAGGCCTTATTGCACTCATGTAGTGGCACCCATGCCTGGGGCAGTAGCATGGCACTGGCACTATAATTAAGGTGATCCTGTGGCATGATACTATCTGGGGTATTGGCCGCTACGCTCCCCTTGTTCTCATTCTATGAGCCTGGTTTCCCAGCCTTTCTGTTCTGTGAAGTATCATATAAGCTATATCCCAGAGTAATTTTCTTTTGCTGCAACAAAAACCACTGTGTGATACACTCCGCTAATAATTTTTAGCCAAGATATTTTGAGGTACAATTATTTTCTCTAAGATGCTAATAATTGGTGAATATAAGTATGATTTCTTTTTCATCTTAAATGTATTTAACAGCTTCAAATTCTAGAGTTTATTCTTTCATAACCCCCTTTTTATACTGACATTAAACCACTTCCAGTGACTTTCTTTTATGATTCATTCAGAACTAATTGCTGCCTTCATTTTGCCATTATCTAGTTTATGCTCTTCCATAAAATCTACTTTTGTTCTTTGCTTTTTCATTTCTCATTAAGTTGTATCTTTCTGCTATAATTTTAGTACCAAAGTCCTTCAAATCTCTTTTCTGGGACCATTTCTGTATCAGTTAGGATTAGGTTGTACTTCTTGTAACAGAGAAACCATAACAACAATGGTTTAATAAGATATAAACTTATTTCTTGCCATATAAGTTAATTATTCCAGGGTTAGAATGGCGGTTCTATGGACTAGTGGGACAGTCCCATTTATTATGCCGTCATCTCTAAGGTTTTTTTCCTCCTGGTCCAGCCAGACTTCCTCCATCATAATCTTGTTCCAAGCTACAGTATGAATAGAAGGGAACTTTTTCTTCCTTTCCTTTTTAAGAAGACTTCCAGTAAGTTTCCATATGATACTACCACATATAAGTCATTTGCCAAAACAAAGGGCCACATTTAACTGCAAGAGAAGCACTATTCCTAGCTAATAATCAGAGTTCTTTTACTAAGGGAGAATGACAGAACAGGCCCGGGAGGCAATTGGCTGTTTCCTCCACAATTTCTACTTCTTTTGACTATCTCTAAGTAATTTACCATCTTTCTAGATAAAACAGTTTATTTTGTGTTTTAGGACTACTTTGTAAATTTTTAGTTCAACTAATAAAAGTTTAGTTCAACTAGTAACAATTTGGAACAAAAATAGTGGTCCTAATGCAATACATATTTTATTTAATAATTATACAGTTTTTATCATATTGTTACACTCATTCTAATTGCCTGAATAAAGTGGTTTTCTTACAAAAATTCCTACTTAGTTATTTTCAAGATATGATGGCTTCAAAATGAGTTAAGTTCTTACTTATAAAAGGATTGTGTATTTTTAAAGTAAACTAACTTATATTACTTTTAGATTGTGATATGAAAATAAAATATGGAAGATTCCTAAGACTTTCCAGAATTTGTTAAGAATGTGTGAAATAAAGTGATGGTTGGGCTCACTCCCCTATAGTTTTGCTTCTACACCAGTAAAATAACAACTTGAATCAGGAACACTTTCAATAATTTATATTTCAAAATTTAAATTCTTGTTTTTAAAGAAATAATTTTGAACATGCAGAAAAGTTTTAAATATGGTGATTGCTGGGCGCGGTGGCTCACGCCTGTAATCCCAGCACTTTGGGAGGCCGAGACGGGCGGATCACGAGGTCAGGAGATCGAGACCATCCTGGCTAACACGGTGAAACCCCGTCTCTACTAAAAAAATACAAAAAACTAGCCGGGCGAGATGGCGGGCGCCTGTAGTCCCAGCTACTCGGGAGGCTGAGGCAGGAGAATGGCGTAAACCCGGGAGGCGGAGCTTACAGTGAGCTGAGATCCGGCCACTGCACTCCAGCCTGGGGGACAGAGCCAGACTCTGTCTCAAAAAAAAAAAAAAAAAGTGATTTCCTCACCCAGCTTTTCCTAATGTTAACATTTTATATAGCAATAATTGAAACTAAGCAATTAACAATTGTACTGTTAACAAATCTATAGACTTTATTTGAATTTCAACAGTTTTCCCACTAATACCCTTTTTCTGGTTCAAGATCCAATCCAAGATCTTGTGTATTATACTTAGTTGTCATGTTTCTTAGTTTCTTCCAATATGACTTCCTCAGTCCTTATCATGCAATGCCCTTGATCCTTTTAGAGACTTATTGGCCAATTATATTGTAGAATGTCTCTTAGTTTTGGTTTGTCTGACATTTTCTCATGATCAGATCATTCTCATTCTCATGATCATGTGGTATTTTTGGCAGGAATGCTACAGAATGATTTTGTGCCCTTATCAGTGCATCATATCAGGATATTAATATATCTTATTTTTGGTGACATTAAATTTGATCTCTTGGTTAAGGTGTTTATCAGTTTTTTCCACTGCACAGTTACTATATTTTCTATTTGTAATTAAAAAGTATCTTGTAGGGAAATTCTTAAGAGACCATGCAAATACCCTGTTTATACTGTCATCTACTAATTTTAGTATCCATAGATGATTCTTAACCACAGCAATTATTACTTTGGTGTTTTTCATAGTCATCAATATTCTTTACATGTTTATTGAATGCAGAAGAAAATTATGTTCATAAAAAACATCTATAAATGTGAACTTGAGGAAATTCTTTTGATCAGTAGGGTTAAAGATACAGCCAAGAAGTTCTGTGAAAGTTACAGGGAAAAATGTGTTTAAATGTTAAATTATTTGTGGCATTTAACTTCAGTTGAGAAGAGCACAGTTATATGATCCAGCTATCTCTATTTATTTATGGGGTATGATTCTTGATGGGACCAAAGAACTCCGGTGTTCTAATCCCACTCTTCTCTTTGTTCAGAATAAATCTTCTTGTCCCATAGCCAGGTATAGGGAGTGCTATCTAAGCAACGATAAACTAGAACTCTCTCAATCCCAGTTGTTTTGTTTTGCTTTGCTTTTTTATGAAACTAAAAATATAGCTCCCACAATTCAAGTCTGTTTCCATGTTGCACATCACAACTCTAACCTGTCGTTAACATCTTGCTGTAAAAGAAAGAGGTGTCAGGTGTCTAGGCCTAAACCAGAAGACTAATGGATTATAAAAGAAAACAATTAGACATTTCAGTTTTACGTTGCTAGTTTTTCCATTTTAATTTAAAATATAATTCCCCAGTATCATACATTTGTATCATATAGGTTTTGTATGTACAAGGGTATCAGCAGGAAACAAGTGGCGGAGTCAAATGGGGCCATTGAGGAGTTTAGTGAAGGGACTAGACTACTTCAAAAGTGTGGATAGAATTAAGGAAACAGACCAGGATTAGTGAAGCATTTTATTTTTTATTTTTTGAGACAGGGTCTCGCTCTGTCACCTGGCTAATTTTTGTATTTTTGGTAGAGTTGGGGTTTCATGTTTGCCAGGCCATTCTCGAACGCCTGGCCTCAAGTGACACGCCTGCCTTGGCCTCCTAAAGTGCTGAGATTACAGCTGTGAGCCACCATGCCCTGACAGGTGAAGCATCTGAACTTGCAATGCCTGTAGGCCTGAAGGTGTAAGAGAGAGTTCACCAGAACCAAGATACTTTAGGAAAGCCCAATAGAAGCTAGAGTTCTTGTAGAATACAGCTGCTACTAAAGCCCAAATCTCACTCTTTTACTGTTCAATCTACTTCTAGTGTCTTGATTGGCTACAGCCAACTGCCAGCTACAGGGACAAATGACCCTAAGTGATGTTGTCCTTAAAGGTGAGTCTTTAGAGTCACCGAGCAGGAGGAGAAAGGTGGAGAGTAGATCTGGAAGGACAAATGGAGGCTATCTAGCAAATTGTATTTCAGAAAAAGTGCAGTTGATTATATTTCTGGCTGTAGTTTTTCTTATGTCTGGCCTCCTTCATTGAGGTTATGTGACATGTTTCTGAAGACTTTTTCATTCTTTGTTTTATGTTATCTTTTTTTGTGATGGAATCTTGCTCTGTCTTGCCCAGGCTGGAGTGCAGTGGCTCGATCTCGGCTCACTGCAACCTCCACCTCCTGAGCTAGCAATTCTCCTGCCTCAGCTTCCTGAGTAGCTGGGATTACAGGTGCCTACCCACCACAATGCCCAGCTAATTTTTGTATTTTTAGTAGAGATGGGGTTTTGCCATATTGGCCAGGCTAGTCTTGAACTCCTCAAGTGATCTGCCCGCCTTGGCCTCTTGAAGTGCTGGGATTACAGGCCTGAGTCACGGCACCCGGCCCATAATTGAACTATTAAAGGATGACAATTATGTGACTGACATTCTCATAGTTATACTTCTTGTGAGTTAACAACTGCCCAATGTGTTAGCATTAACACATGTTTGGGCTTTAGTTTTACTGTATCATTTCAATGTATAGAGTTTAGCATGTTTCCATAAATATAATCATATCTTCATTCAAAACATAATTTAACAATATAGTAATGGCTCCATTAATATTGGAATCTTCAACTAACTAAAAAAGTTATTTCAGCATCATAATAATTGAAGGGACACACAAAAAAAGTACGTATAAGGGAATTTGGCCTTAAGCAACTGCCAAGGTTATAGCAGAAGTTCAGAACACATTCTATACACTATAAATCATTGAAAATAAAATTTTGTTTAATGTATTCTATTTGTTAAAGCAGGAAAATACATCAATGCATTTAAGAACAATTTCCCCAAAATGTATAAAATAAGCCTGATTGATTACAGCTAATTAAAAAATTAAACCATTTTATCTATTTGTACATTTGCACCTTTGCCACTAAACCTAAACTAGCCTTTTTTTTTTCCTAAATGGCAGGAAGTTTCATATAGTGTACTGATTGCTATAGACTAGAATATTAAGTTGTTACAACTACATGAGATCTACATGTATTTCTACTTCCATGTATATATGTGTATGTTTGTAAAATTCACATATTTATACTGTGCTGTTTAAAAATCCCAATTGTGGCAGTGTAAATACTGCTTTGTTGCTAATCATGGCTTAATACCTAAAACAGAACACAGTCCTTCACAAGGTAACCAGGGAAATATGCCAATTTTGACTTCATTGCCATCCTATTGAATGACTGTATTCATTCTCTTTAGATTTAAAGCTCCCCATTCAACACTCTTTATAGAATTCCAGCTTGCTTTTTCACCTATCTTTTAACAGTTTAACATAGATGGCTGGATCAAGTCCATTGTTCCAATTGTATGAACCTTAAAAAGCTCTCCAGTATTTTACTCTTTCCATTGTATCTGGCTTCCCTGAGTGCTCTGCTCACTGCATTTTACTCGTACTCTGATTTCTAAACCCATTTATGCCTGAGTCTTTCTGAAGACATTTGTTTGTCTGGGAGCTCAAATTGACTTATCCACATTCTATTTCCTTAACTAAAAATGCACCATTAAGGTTGATTGAACTCTTTTAAAGCACTTCATATAAAATCAAAGGCCATAGGAAAGTAGGCTACCAGTGTTTGTAAATACCTGTTTTAAACCAAATTGATAGGGGAATAAGAAATAA
>NW_012109119.1:927076-948040 GCF_000951045.1 Mandrillus leucophaeus
TATATTTTTTGCTGATTAGTCTTTTTTGGTTGTTCTTTGAGAGACACACTTGTAAAACATTCTGAGAGGGAAGGGAGAGGAAGAGCTATGCTATAATTAAAGATGGAAGAAATAGTAGAGCCAAACCACTAAAATTACTGAAAACATTTTCTAGAAAAAATAATGTTCTACAATAAGCAAGAAGAAAAACGTGCAGCTCTTGATTAAAATCTACAGCTTTTAAATCACTCCAACCCCACTGGAAACAAACAAACGAAAATCATATCACCATATCTTTTTTTCTATTTAAACTATAGTCATTGTTATTTTTGTGGTTCACAACAATAGTAAGATTATCACTAATTCTTTTCCTATTTATAATGTTTAAAATTAACTGCTGGTATAAAATATTTTTAAACATTTAGAAGTCAATTACAATTATAAAATTAAAAACCAAATGAAAATATAGAATGCTATTTGTTAAAAATTCTTCGCATCCATTTCTATGTTAATGTTTGATCAAAATGTAACTATTTTGAAAAGACAGACTATGTTATCTCAATGGATTTTTATTCAGAGCATGTAGAAATACTGTTATTTTAAATATTAGAAAAAATCTGTTCTAATTTAAAATTTAGCATTTCAGAATCTATGGAATCTTATATGGAAAATGACAGTGTTGATAAACTCGCTTTTTGATTTACCTAAAAGAGCATATAGTTGAGGTAGTGCTTAATAAAATATAAAAGATAAATAATTTGACTTCAGCTAACTAATACCTTCAAAGCTACTTCTAAGTTCCTTTGAATACGCTATTCTATTTTTATATTACATTGTATGTCTTTGCTATTAAATCATTCATTTTATCTTAATTTTTAGGAAAAATCATTACCAAAACAAAAATCTTAAGATAAAAGTGCATAAATTAAGTCTGGGAAATATCTTTTGAGTAGTTTACAAAACAATTTTATTCACAATGGAAAGAAAAACAGTAATAGTAGAATGGTATAATTTATATATTTGTAATATAAAAACTTGTAGAAATAATATTACTAATAAAATAGCTGTGGTATTTCTTACTGACCTAGTAGTTCTAAAAGGCAACTGACAATTTAAATCACAATTCAGCACAGGTTTTTCTTCAAAACTACTTCAATAATGGAGAAGGGAGAAAAATGTACACAAATGAACAAGTAGTTAGCACTTGCAGGTGGTCTAGAAGCTCTAAGTTTTATAACAAGGCATCAGAAAAACCAGCCAGTTTCTAGCCTGTAACCAAAATGATTTGGTTAGCTTCACTGAATAACCAAAGGAATTTGGCCATAAGTGCTTGCTTCTACTAATATTATAATAATCTTACCTCCCTTTATGTAAGTAATATTTAATTGAAGCCAAGAGCCTAGAACATGACTAAGAGTGAGACGTAATGTTTTAAAACATTAAACACTTTTCATAATGTACGATAGCTTATAAAGAGTGAAATGGCATGTTACTTAAATATAAGGGTTATTTGTAAACTAGTCAGGAGTGCCTGCAAACACACGTACATAATGCACACTGGATATTCTAGGCAAAAATATATTTACAATCAGTTAATTTTGTGTCAATAGTCAGAAAAATCTAAGACTAGAAAAATTAGAAGTAAATGGCCGGGCATGGTGGCTCATGCCTATAATCCCAGCGCTTTGCGGGAGCCGAGGTAGGAGGATTGCATGAAGCCAGGAGTTTGAGACCAGCCTGGGCAACATAGTGAGACCCCATCTGTATAAAACATTTTTTAAAAAGAGAAGTAAATAATAAAGTTCATATTGGACAATTAATCGTGGTTAATTTTATGTATAGAAATCAGACTAATTTGACACTGTCTATATTCAGTTCAGCTTTGGAGGCTTCTAATCTATAAAGTGCCTTAATTTCTAGATTACCAGGTTGTTTGTGGAATTGTCTTTAATGAAAACAAGTTATATAATCATACATTTGACTACTTGCAAAATAAATCAAGACATTTGCTAGGAGCAAAGACATAATAACTTTACTAGATAAATTATACATTTTATCTAAGTGAAATACCTTGATGAATAGTTTACAGTCTTTTACAGTTTCTTTTTCTTTTTTTTTTTTTTTTGAGATGGAGTCTCGCTCTGTCACCCAGGCTGGAGTGCAGTGGTGCCATCTCAGCTCACTGCAATCTGTGCCTCCCTGGTTCAAGCAATTCTCCTGCCTTAGCCTCCTAAGTAGCTGGGATTACAGGTGTGTGCCATCATTCCAAGTTAATTTTTGTATTTTTCGTAGAGATGGGACTTTGCCTTGTTGGCCAGGCTGGTCTTGAACTCCTGACCTCAGGTGATACGCCCGCCTTGGCCTCCCAAAGTGCTGGGATTACAGGCGTGAGCCACTGCACCTGACATGGTGGTATAATCCCAGCTACTCAGAAATTTAGATGAATTTTCTTTTTTTTTTGAGATGGAGTCTCGCTCAATTCGTCTGCCTCAGCCTCCCTAGTAGCTGGGACTACAGGCACGCACCACCACGCCTGGCTAATTTTTGTATTTTTAGTAGAGATGGGGTTTCACCATATTGGCCAGGCTGATCTTGAACTTCTGATTTTGTGATCTGCCTGCCTGCCTCGGCCTCCCAAAGTGTGGGATTACAGGTGTGAGCCACCACACCCGGCTCAGATGAAATTTAATTAACAATTTATAAGAATTATAAATAGCTCAAAATTTAACAATGTGTACATAAAAATCACATGAAGATCTCAAATATATTAAAAGTCCATAGGAAATATAGCTAAGAGAAAATATGCCAAAATGGTAAGTGAATACAGTGTAAGTTATGTTTTTTCTGCTTTATGTATTTCTATTCTGAACATTTTTCTGCAGTGAAACCTATTACATTTATTTTCCCACTTAGTTATTTTAAGACACTTTCCATTATAAAAGTAACATATTTTCAGCATTTAATGTATATGTAATCATAAAAGAAAAAAACAGATGTGCCAATTTAGTAATAAATAGTGAAGAGTAGACTGTCACAACACTGTAATGAAAGCAGTTGTCAAAACTAAAGGGCAACAAAGACATCTTCTGGACATCTTAAGAACTGCACAGTTGTTTTTAAACAAAAGATCCTATTTCCATCTAAGTGTAATAGTTGTTTAAAAACCACACATTACGAAGAGCAAAATCAATCTGTAATTAGGTTTGAAATTTTAAATATTACATGATTAAATTATAGACATACAACATTTAAAAAATAAAAATACAAAATTGTTGCATAGATATTGGAATTATGTCATCTCCAAAATACCTTTAAAACTATTTCCAGACAGATTATAAAGTCTACATATTTTAAAGTAATTTATTTTCGTGTAAGAAAAGTATAAAATATTATGAAACTACATGTACTGTTGAACCAATAACTTTAACATTTTAAATAGAATACTTCATGAATCATGGAGCTCATTTACATCAAAATATGACTGGCAATTTGGTTATCAATTTAAATAACTGTAACGAGCAAATTCATAACCACATTTGATTAATTTGTGATATGTCCTAGTACTATGCAATGTAATAGTTTAGAAAAGTTCTTTCTGGTGAAATATAATTATCGAAGGTCATATTTTTAAATGTGTCCACTCAGTTTGGATACGTGTTCTCTTCAACCTGAAACTACTTGTAAAATTATATCACTGTAGGTGTAATTAGTGATTTGTATATGAAATCAGGCTCTTTTTTTATTCTTAGAGCATGAAGGACTGGTTGCACCCATAGTTAGCCACATTTAGAAACTACTATTGATGCCCACAATTTGCATCTCTAAACAGTTTTGAGGGCAGATCTGGTTTGAGGGTATTTTTTAAAAAAAATACAGTCCTAAAAACCAATCTGTAGTTCAACTAGCAAAACTCATCTTGCTTTAGTAATA
Organism: Mandrillus leucophaeus; assembly: GCF_000951045.1. Lineage (NCBI taxonomy): Eukaryota > Metazoa > Chordata > Mammalia > Primates > Cercopithecidae > Mandrillus > Mandrillus leucophaeus. Next base: position 930,986 of record NW_012109119.1, read on the forward strand.
GTTGCGTTTGGTAAGAAATGTGCTTTAGTTTTATGTAATCTCAAATGAATAGATACTCTACAAATGAAAGTATGCCTATTTCCTAAAGTTATCTTTTCTTAGTATCTTCCTATGACATGCCATAATGACGTTTCCTGACTAAATGTTTCTAATACCAGAACTAAGCATTCAGTTCTCTGGACTTTGTTTCATGTCACTTTTATCTTTTCAGATTGTTGTCTGATGTAATAGTTCATGATTTTTATGATATAGAAATTTAAACAAATAACTGAAGATAACCATAAAGAAAGTTTAAGAGAGGTGATATTAAATCAAGTTCATGAAGGGTAATAGATTATCTTCATATGGAACTGAAGTGCTTCAGTAACTTAAGTAACATGATTATCTTTTTTTTCTTTTTTTAACTCACCACTGTCAGCTAGTTTTTGTACAACTACTAAACAGTTAAGTTTCTTGGTGTATGCTCATTTCTCTTTAGGCAGTTACATTCGATTTGATCTTGGAAAGTTGCTCCCAGAAATTCTGCAAGAAGTAAGATTTAATTAGTCGAATAGTGGTGACTTAATTTTGTAATGGATCAGCTAATTTAAGGTAATTCTGCAATAAATAATTTCTGTATTTTAGATGTGTGCAATTTCAAAAAGATAAAATGATCCCAGTGGTGGCTCACGCCTGTAATCCCAGCACTTTGGGAGACTGAGGCAGGTGGATCACCTGAGGTCAGGAGTTCAAGACCAGCCTGGCCAACATGGTGAAACCCTGTCTCTACTAAAAATTGGCCGGGCATGGCGGCACATGCCTGTAATCCCGGCTACTCAGGAGGCTGAGGCAGGAGAATTGCTTGAACCCAAGAGGTGGAGGTTGCAGTGAGCCAAGATTGTGCCATTGTACTCCAGCCTGGAAAACAAGAGTGAAACTCTGTCTCAAAACAAACAAACAAACAAACAAACAAAAACTGTGGACTCAGTGGGACATGGCTGATTACATCAGGAAGAGTCAGTGCAGCAAGAGCTAGATCTGCTGCTGGAGTAGGTCATTTTAACAGATGAGCAGGAGCATGGATGCCAGGAAAATGGGGGACAGGTGGACTCTAAGAAGTCAAGTGTTGAGCAGAAGAGTGTATTCTTAATGAGAACTAGCAAGGTTCTTAGGCTTTGAGCTGGGCTCTAAGGCTAGATTCAGACTGGAGAAGGAGGCAAGTAGGAATTTTAAAGAAAAATTGGAAGAATTTACAAAATTCTTAGCCTTCACGATTTCAGAGAGTTGAATTTATCTGCTGTTTAAAGCGAACTGCTTTGCAAATTCAGTGAGCAGAGTTGGTAGAGGATACAATTAAAGTAGTTCCCATGTAGCTATTTCATTGTTCCCTCACTAGTGAGCACTAGTACTCTGAATTATTTGACCTTCATAGCCATTTCTCAGCCTTTTTCAATTATTATGTAAATACACCGGACTTTGGGAAAGGTTTGGTGAATGTGGTAATTAAGAAGCCTTATGCTATCTGACAGTTTTTTTCTAGTTCCCAGAGTAAATATATAAGAGTACATAACAATATTTCTTGTTTTTATACATGACCAGCAAATATGGAGAGTACTTTTTTAATGATAAGAAATATTAAGACACAGAGAAAATAGCTTTACCTTCTCTCATCTTGGTTGCTCTGGTATATTTGTGCAGTCGGAGATGCAATATTCTGATGTGATAAAACAGATGGAGAGATACCTATCCCTCTGAGTTGCTGGAAAGCTATTTCTGCATGGATGCTCCGAGGATTATTTGTCAGAATCCCAGCATTCTTGTTTTTTTTGTCTGAAATTAGAAATTAGAAATTTGAAAAATTAAAATTATGAAACAGTGGGAAACATTAACATAAGCATTAAGCAATATAGTTTGGTTGTCCTTCAGCTGAATATATGCTATACATGTTTCATAAAGTGAGTTTAAAATTTCAAATAAAAATATAGAATTAGGATGTATTTTTAGCACTTGATGTGGCTTAAATTTCTGTGAGGTAGTGAATCAGTTTGATTTTTCCTAGATAATATTTTAAACATATAAATATCCAGACCTGCATGCTATAATAAATGTGCAGATTAAGTGATTATACTTTTAAAAATTGGGGCAGCACAGTCAAAAAATAGGAAAGAGATTGCAGGACTTTTTCAGCACATAACAAATCTTGAAGAAAGTAGCAGGCATACCTAGAAAATACTGTGGGTGTGGTTCCAGACCATTGCAATAAAGTGAGTCACATACATTTTTTTGGTTTCCCAGGACATACAAAAGTTATGTTTACAACTATAGTGTAGTCTATTAAGTGTGCAGAAGCATTATGTTTTAAAAAAACACTGTACATACCTTAATTTAAAAATACTTTATTGCTAAAAAACGCTAATGAACATGTGAACCTTCAGCGAGTTGTAATCTTTTTGCTGTTGGAGGGTCTTGTCACAGTGTTGTTGGCTGCTGACCAATCAGGGTGGTGGCTGCTGAAGGCTGGGATGACTGTGGCAATTTCTTAACATAATACAACAATGGAGTTTGCTGCATAGATCAAGTCTTCCCTTCATGAAAGATTTCTGTGTACAACGTGATGTTTGATAGCACTTTCCCCACAGTAGTTCTTTCAAAATTGGAGTCAGTTCTCTCAAACTCTGCCACTGCTCCATCAACTAAGTTTGTAGTATTCTAAATCCTTTGTTGTCATTTCTACAGTGTTCACAGCATTTCACCAGGAGTAAATTCCATCTCAAGAAACCACTTTCTTTGCTCATCCATAAGAAGCAACTCCTCATCCATTCAAGTTTGATCATGAGATTGCAGCAATTCAGTCACATCTTCAGGCTCCACTTCTAGTTCTCTTGCTGTTTCCACACATCTGCAGTTACTTCCTTCACTGAAGTCCTGAACCCCTCAAAGTCATCCAAACTCCCATTAGGGTTGCTATTTTGACCTCCTCTCATGAATTAAAAATGTTTTTAATGGCGTCTAAAATGGTGAATCCTTTTCCAGAAGGTCTTCAATTTACTTTGCCCATATCCATCAGAGGAATCACTATTTTATTTTGTTTTATTTTATTTTATTTTATTTTTTGAGACAGAGTCTTGCTCTGTCGCCCAGGCTGGAGTGCAGTGGCGCGATCTCGGCTCACTGCAAGCTCTGCCTTCTGGGTTCACGCCATTCTTCTGCCTCAGCCTCCCGAGTAGCTGGGACTACAGGCGCCCACCACCTCCCCTGGCTAATTTTTTTGTATTTTTAGTAGAGATGGGGTTTCACCGTGTTAGCCAGGATGGTCTCAATCTCCTGACCTTGTGATCTGCCTCGGTCTCCCAAAGTGCTGGGATTGCAAACGTGAGCCACCACTCCCGGCCAGGAATCACTATCTATGGTAGTTAGAACAGCCTTACAAAATATATTTCTTAAATCATAATGCTTGAAATTACTCCTTGATCCATTGGCTGCAGCATGGATGTTGTGTTAGCAGGCATGAAAACAACATTCATCTCTTTTTACTTCTCCATCAGAGTTAGTAGGTGACTAGGTGCATTGTCAGTGAGCAGTAGTCTTCGGAAAGCAATCTTTTTCTCAGCACTAGGTCTCCATAGTCAGCTAAAATACTTAGTAAACCATGCTGTAAACAGATGTGCTGTTATTCAAGCTTTGTACATTGATAGAGCATAGATTGATAGAGCATAGACACAGTAGATTTAACATAATTCTTAAGAGCCCTAGGAGTTTTACAATGGTTGAGCAATGGTTTATTTAAGTTGAGCAATGTATTCAACTTAAAGTCACCAGCTGCACTAGCCCCTAACAAGACAGTCAGACTGTCCTTTGAAGCTTTGAAGCCAGACATTGACTTCTCCTTTCTAGCTATGAAGGTCCTAGATGGCATCTTCTTCTGTAAAGCTCTTTCATTTACATTGAAAATCTCTTTTTTAGTGTAACCACTTTCATCAATGATCCTAGCTAGATCTTCTGGATAACTTGCAGCCGCTTCTATATCAGCACTTGCTGCTTCACCTTGCACTTTTATGTTGTCTGATACAATAGTTCATGATTCTTTCCTTAAACCTCATGAAGCAGCCTTTGCTAGCTTCAAACGTCTCTTCTGCAGCTTTCTCACCACTTTCAGCCTTCATAGACTTGAAGAGAGTTAGGCTTTGGCTTAAGGGAATGTTGTGGCTGGTTGATATCTTATCCAGACCACTTTATCCATATAAGCAATAAGATTGTTTCAATCTCTTATCATCCATGTGTTCCTTGGAGTTGCATTTTTAATTTCCTTCAAGAATTTTTCCTTTGCATTCACAGCTTGGCTATCTATTTGATACAAAAGGCCTAACTTTCAACCTGTCTTGGCTTTCAACATGGCTTCCTCACTAAGCTTAATCATTTCTAGCTTTTGATTTAAAGTGAGAGATGTGAGATTCTTCCTTCCTTAGAGGTCATTATAGGGTTATTAATTGACTTAAAAAGATTACTGATCACAGATCACCATAACAAATATTATAATAATGAAAAAGTTTGAAATAGTAAGAGAATTACCAAAATATGATAAAGACACAAAGTGAGCACATGTTGTTGGAAACATGGCATCAATAGACTTGCTTGATGCAGGGTTGTCACAAACCTACAATTTGTAAAAAACTCAGTATCTGTGAAATGCAGTAAGACAAAGTATGCTTTTACCTGAGAAGTAAGTTAGTATCTGAGAAGTAAGTTATGAAGATGAATTCAGGGTTAAACTATTAAAAAATATAAAAAGATAATGACATTCCTGAAGATGACTTTGTTCTGTTAACGAGGTAATAACAATTTGATATGCCCAATTTTACTGTAGACAAAAGCATAACAATCTTTGTTGTAGACAAAAGCATAACAATCTTCATTGTTATTAAAACCTGGAAGTCATAATGACATATAAGTATGAAAAATGAGACAAAATATAACATCTTAATGGAGTAAATTATGCTGGTTTGTTTTTCACTGGGTTTCTTTAAAAAACTTTAATCACATGGAACAATCTGCTATTTTTTATAGTAGGCTCTTAGATCATTTTATAATTATTGTGATGTTCAGTTTTATTGTCTAAGAGTGGTCTGAGGTCAAATGAGAAGTCAGAAGGAATGGAAGAGGTAAGCCCTCAGAGAAGGAGTAGTTACCCCCAATTTTGCCAAAATGATAACCAGAAAAGATGTGGAATTAGGGAACAGGCTTATTCTAAACTTGAACTAAAACTTATACAGCAGAATAAACCGCTTCCATGCTTGTTCTTTTAATATACTCCCTGTTTTAAAACTCCACCTCTTGAAGCTCTTCTCTAGTATTTGCTTAATGAATATTTTCTTATGATTTCAAGAGGAAAGTGAGATCTCTCTGCAAAATATCCTTTGTACCCCAGGATTCTGTTATGCTTTTACACCTCTGATTTCCACTTTTAGCAGGATGCACTAATGAACTGCTTTTAGTAGTTGTTTGCTCTGACATCCATGAAATGAAATAAAAGCTTTGGAAAGATATGTCAGGAAATAACTGTTCAAGTATCACAAAGTTCACATTGCAAGTAAGCAAATGTTTAGTCACAACATACTAGTAGCTGAGTACAAAAAAAGCTATAATAAAACTAAAAATAATAAAACTATAATCTCTGAAATCAAAATGGCCACAGGAAACTTGAACAAACATGCAATTTTAGGAAATGTAAGTGAAAAGGAATTTTAAGTAATATTAGAAATTAAAGTGATATTTTTATTTCAAATGAAGTGATTCTTTTACATTCTATCTGAAATTCTTTGTCAAAATACCTTCAACTTCAGGAGTTAAAGTGACGTCAGATCCCAAGCAATGGCTGAATCCACTAGGCAGAATTACATTTGTTACCTTTATGGGAGGAGTTTTCACTTGGCCAAATGATCTGCCATCCATAGGACAGTGGGTAACAGGAATAAGCTACATAATAAAATAAAAGTTAATAACATCTCATCTCCAAAACTCAGATCAATAGGCTTAATCCTTATAATAAGTCCGAGTTGACAATCAACGTTTTTTTTTTAGTCAGGAGCTACCTGCTTGCCTAAACTCAGAATTGGTACTAGGTAAAACCTGTAAAATCAGCAGAGCTTTTTGGGGAGTAAACCTCCCTCAGAACCTTGTGTTCTTTTTTTTTTTTCAGACTGCATTGTACCATCATTAGAATCTAGTGCTTAACAGCAACTCGCCCTTTCCAAAGAGTCTTAACAAGGTAAGTATGGAACTAAGAACATAAGAATTAAAACTTCCCCATTGTAATGCTTTTTCTTTTTTTGTATGAATAGAATTTCTGGAAGGTAAAAGTTGTTCTTCGAAATCTTTATGTTTTTCACATTACCTAATCAGATGACTTGCAGTTAATTAGTTTTCAGAACAAACAGTAAATATAATGGGAGTTAAGAAAAGCATCTTATGATAATCAATTTTAGTGAATGTAGTAAAACTCTCTAAATAGTATTTACATTTCACACCTGCTGAGGAATAAGGGACTTTTGTAAGAATTTCAGGAATCAGCAAATAGAGGAGAAAAATATTTTAGGCAGGAGACTCTTGCTTCCCCTAGAAATGTATGCCTTCTCTGGTTTCGTTAAGACTGACCTTGTTTATACGTGTGAATTCTGAACGTACGATTCAGCTTATTTAGAGATGGAGGCCTTTTCTGTTTGTGTAAAATTACCTATTTAATCTCATACTTCAGTAAGTGTTACCAAGAATGCTGCTTTATAATGAATGCTAAGGTATTAGTCCTTTTACTAAAGCTGGTCAGTCCTAAATTCCCTAATGAATTGCTTTCTGGGAGTTTCTTCCCATCACTAATCTAGAATGCTGTCAAATTTTCTTCTGAAACTAAACCCCCAAAATATTTTGGTTTAAAAGAACTTTAGATTTCATTTATTTCCTCCATATTTGCTGTTAAAAAGAAAGGCCAGTAGCAACTAAGACAAAGACAAACACATTTGACTGATAAACTTCAGAAGTTTTCTGGACTTGAGTCTCCTGAACAGCTAGTTAAAAGAAATAATGGCTTGATTTTGTTCTAGTCCTGAAAATAATTAGTGTTGAATCTAAAAAAAATTCTCTAAAATAAAGATTTCAAATACCCCCTTTATTTTACTAACCATATATAGACAAATAAAAAATAATTTTAATGAAGTATTTACATACAGAATAACTAAGTGGAAAGATGGTTAAATTCCTATGTATAGCACTGATTTAAATAGCAAGAATATGTATCTAGAATAACTGAAGATGACATCATAGTACTGTAAGGGGAATATCTGAGTTCACTATATGATAAATAGAAAAGAACAGCCGACAAACAAACCCCTTAGTAAAGTATTAATTATTGGTTGAATTTTGAGTTATGCCAAATTAAATGCTAAATTAAACCAACGTTTAAAGAATTTTATATGAAAACTGTGATCGTCAAAGTTCTAAGTGGTTATTTTATGTCTTTTCAATTTAGCCTGCATTACCTTAAAACAGAATTTATGAATTTTTATATGGTAATTTCGTAGGTCTTTCACTGGAGCCCTCACATAAGTGGTATGGCAGGAAGAATAATGCCCCTCCCCCAAACATATCTACATCCTAATTCCCAAAACCTGTGAACCTTGCCTTACATGGCAAAGTACTTTGCAGGTGTGATTAAGGGTTTTGAGATGGGGAAATTATCCTGAATTATCGAGGTAGAAGGAGGCAGAAGGTCAGAGAGAAGGGGAAGTGATCATGGAAGCAGAGGTCTAAGTGATGGCATTGCTGGATGACAGTCAAGAGCCAAAGAATGCGGATGGCCTCTAGATGCTGGTAATGGCAAAGAGTAAATTCTCTCCTAGAGCTTCCAGAAAAAATGCAGCCCTGCCAATCTTTTTTTTTTTTTTTTTCCAAGACAGAGTCTTGCTTTTTTACCCAGGCTGGAGTGCATTGGCACGATCTTGGCTCACTGCAACCATCACCTCCCAGGCTCAAGAAATCCTCCCACCTTAGCCTCCTGAGTAGCTGGTACTACAGACATGTGCCATCATGCCTGGCTAATTCTTTTTTTTTTTGTAGAGACAGGGTTTTGCCATGTTGCCCAGGCTGCACTCGAACTCATGGGCTCAAGTGATCCACCTGCCTCAGCTTCCCAGAGTGGTGGAATTATAGGCATGAGCCGCCAAGCCTGGCCCCTGCAAGTATTTTTAATTTTAGTCCTTTAATACCGGTTTTCAGACTCCTGACCTTCAAAACTGTAAGACAGTATGTTATTTTAAGCCACTAAATTTGTGGTAATTTGTTGTAGCAGCAATATGAAACTAATACAGGTGGCATACATTTTTCAAGAAGTGACCTGCTTCAGGAATATAAAAAAGGGAAAAGGAAAGAAATCATCTTAAATCACTGAACTAAATTTTATTTGACCATTTGCTCTCTTTTGAAAGACTGGGGCCTGTGACAAGGATTTGAGTAGATGGCATTAAATGATGCACTTTTTTTGTTACATCATATAGATCAATGGCTAAATTTCTTTTTGGAAACCATAGTTTTTAGAAAAAAATTTGTAGATATAGTCCATAAATGAATCAATTTCCTTTGCCTAAACTAAATAATCTTTTTAAAACATTGTACAACTTTTTAAGTCACACAAGTCTCTGTAGCCACTTTGACCTATAATAGAAGCCCTTTGGTTAATCAAAAAATGTCAAGATTATTTTAAAAGAGTTAATAAAAAAGTAAGGGGGCCAGGTGTAGTGGCTCAAGCCTGTAATCCCAGCACTTTGGGAGGTCAAGGTGGGTGGACTGCCCAAGGTCGGGAGTTTGCCACTAGCCTGGCCAACATGGTGAAACCTCATCTCTACTAAAAATACAAAAATTAGCCTGGTATGGTGGCACATGCCTGTAGTCCCAGCTACTCGGGAGGCTGAGGCAGGAGAATCAATTGAACTCGGGAGGCAGAGGTTATAGTGAGCCAAGATCATGCCACTGCACTTCAGCCTGGGCAACAGCGCGAGACTTCGTCTAAAAAAAAAAAAAAAAAAAAAAGTAGGGGAATCATTGTCTAATTGATATTCATCTTAAAAATATATGTAAAAGTACATGCATTCATCAATCTTTTGATGAAGGACCAAGGCTTTTTCTGTAGGCAAGGGTCCCTTGATTGGTATTTTTTATGTGATTGTTTTTGGAGACATCATAATCTTATTTTGTCTACAATTTCCAGTTTTGGTTTCTTTAAAGTAGTGAGAATTTAAAGGCATGTGGAAAAGATCCGAACTTTGAATTTGTCTAGCTTTTAAAAATAATTTCCTTACATGTTTTCTCTGCATCTTTATCATTTTCTTCATATTTTGTTTTTTTCTCCCACATCTAATTTGATCCTATGGGGGAGGGTGTTGGAAGGGGTGAGGAGACAGAGAGTGCTCTTTATCCAGACTTTCCAAAGTATTCCATTTGGTTTTCATAGACAAATAGAAATAATAATTTAAAATTTGCACTTAGAGTTCCTGTGTTTGTTTAAAATAAAAAGAACTGACATACAGTTAGCTCTTGATAAGTATATGAATGTACTGCTGAAGGCAGAAGTGGACTAGAGAGGAGCCTCAAGTATCAAAAGTTGAGTGTGTTCTAGAATTGGGAGTGTCACTGGAATTAATCTGGTGAGTTCAGTGAAAGTCCGTTAGAGCATGTATGGTAGTCCTGGCTCTTTCCTATTCAGTATAATGTTTTTAAAGTCACCTCTGTTCATGGACTCTAATGTCCTTGGTTTCTGGTTTTCACTTACATCAGAGATTCATTTATATTCTCTACTGTGGTCCAGGTCTTCATAACATCTCTCTTGGATTATTTTAAAAGCCTCGTAGCTGGTTTCCCTTCCCCTTCCAGCCTCTTTTTTTCTCAAACCACAGCATTCTAACAATGTGACCTCTCTGTTCAAAAACCATAGATTTTCTGTGTTAAATTTAGTCTTTAGAAGATGGTCATGAAGAAACTAGGTGGTCAAAGACGGAATTTTCAAATGACATGCTTTTATTATTTCTTCTCTCTTTTAATCTCTTTCCTACCATGATCAGATACATTTTAGGGCTCCTGAGTAAAAGGCCCAATTATCCTGACAAAACACACAGATAGAGGGACACATCTCCTTTCTTAGATAAACTACACAATCTAGAGAGTTGAATTCAGAATTCCTTCCTTCCCTTTCTGTGTGCCTAAATGGAAATAGTTTTATTGTTAGTTTCTATTTATGAAAGTGATATGTTATAGTTTCCTATGTTCTAGCATCATCTGACATATTCAGCATACAAATATTAAATAACTTCCCTTATGTCAGAGTATGAAGTGTGCTATTAAGAAAAGGATGTTCCCTGACTTATATATGTATGTGTGTGTATGTGTGTGTGTGCACGCATGCTCTATTCACCAAATCAAGCTGCCTTTGATAGTAATCACTAAATAGATACTAAGATCATCCTCATCAAAAACACCATAGGTTTAAACATTTGAATCAAAAGATATAATAAAATGTTCATTTACTAATAATTAATGTGCTTCAGAAGGAAAATTGTAAATAATATAATTATTACCGAATTTTTCTTTGCTTGTAGTTCAGCGAGGTGAAATTCAGCTTTTGCCCTATCATCTGAATTCACAGGACTTCCATCTAACATCTGTAAGTTAGGCAGTCGAAATATGAGCATGTGGCGATGTAGCATTTTTCTACAAATCTGAATAAAGTTAAACATAACAATTTATTCCCACAAAACTTTTATTTCAAAGATTAACCTGTATAGAGAAGGAAATTTAACATAGGCAACAAAGAGGACAAATAATAGCTAACTTATAGTAATAGATGCTACAGATAATGAGCTACCTTTTTGAAAAATTACTCAATTTCCTATTATGTCAAATAAATAATTCTTTTTAAAATTATGACTACCATTTAGAGGTTCAGCCTCCTTTTAAAGTAACAGTATTGTTCACTAACTACAGGCAATCCAAACTCATGAATAGGATTACATTAGGGAAATTCACTTAAAAGTAACTATTTTGAAACTTATATTTTTCCACAGGCACTATCTAATTAATTCAACACACACCTACTGAACTATATGATCCATCTCTTCATAGTATCAACCTACTCTAAAAATTTGAGAGGGATATAACAAAGTTGGCTTGAGGTTGTTAACTTCAGAAGGGTCTGCTTGCAAGGATAGCTGTTGCTGGTGTTAGGTATTTGGTGTTTTGTGAGTGTTCCCACCATTCCTTAATTGATAAGGGGAGTTTACTGTGCCTGGACTATTAATACAAACAATATGATTTATGCTCTACCTCATTTCTTTCTGGGGTCTGGAATTTTGGTACATGATAGGAAAAGGGTGCCTGTGTAACCATCCCCCAACAAAATCATTGAATGCTGAGTCTCTAATGGACTACCTTGGGCAAAAACATAACATACAAGTTGCAGCATTTTTCTCGCTGTGTGAAGAGTGTGCTCTGTGTGACTCCTTGTGGAAGAGAAGGAGCATAAGAAAGCCTGTCCATGGATTCCTCCAGAATCTCCCTGTGTCTCCTTCCCTTATCATCTGGCTGTGTATCCTTATTATGTCACTGTAATAAGTCTTAGCCATGAGTACAATTATATGTTGAGTCCCAGGAGTCCCCCTAGCAAATCTGTGATCATGAGGGTGATCTTTGGGATTGCTGACACAGATAGTATGCAGCAAACAAAAAGAAACAGAATAAGAAAGAAACTATCCAGAAAGTATGAATAAACTATCTTAAAAAAAAAAGAATATAGTAGATTATATATACAGTAATGGAGAAAGATCGCTAATACATAAAATCGAGTAAAAAAAAAAAAAAAACTTGATTGGATTCTAGACCACAAAGCAGATTTCATAAATACCAAGAAATTTATGTTTTCCTCTGATTGTTTTCTCTGACTAAATTATGATAACATTAGAAATAAATGACAATGATAACTAGAAATTCTCTATAGATTTGAAATTAATATAGACACTCACATCTCCCTCAGTAACTCATGAGTTAAAGAAGAAATGCTTTGGGAAGTAGATTTTAAGAAATAAGAAGCAGTAAAATATTACATATCAAAACTTTTAGGATGTTGCTAAAGCAGCAGTTTATAACCTAAAATGTATTGACTGATTCTGAAAAGAAACTGAAAATTAATGAGCTAGGTATCCTACTTAAGACTGACTGACTGACTTCCTTCCTTCCTTCCTTCCTTCCTTCCTTCCGTCCCTCCCTCCCTCCCTCCCTTTCATTTTCTTTCTTTCTTTCTTTTAAAGAGATAGGGTCTCACCCTGTTGCCCAGGCTGAAGTGCAGTGATACAGTCACAGTTCACTGTAACCTCGAATTTCTGGACTCCAGTGATTCTCCCACCTCAACCTCCCAAGTAGCTAGATCTACAGCTGCACACCACCACACCTGGCTAATTTTGAAATTTTTTGTGGAGACAAATCTCGCTATGTTGTCTAGGCTGGTCTCAAACTCCTGCCCTCAAGAGATCCTCCTGTCTCACCATCCCCCCAAAAATAATTTTTTTGAAAAGCAAACTCAAAGTAAAAGAAGGAAATAATAAAGAGTGGAAATTAATGAAATAGAAAACAAAATAATAACACACTTGATGAATCCAAAATATGGCTCTTTAAATAAACTATTACAATAGACAAGCCTGTAGCAGGATTCATCAACAATAAAAAAGAAAAAAAAATGGACAATTTTAGGTATTAAAAAGGTGACAAAAACATGAATATGATGAACATTTCAAAAATTCACAAGAGGATTTTGGTTCCAAAATGGTAGCAAAGAGGCAAGCTGGCTTCTCACCCCCAATAAAAAACAGAAAACAAATATACAGTGCTGAGATCTTCACCAGCAACAACCCAGAGCTCAAGAATGAGGATAAGACAGTTCCCGGGGCCACAGAGAAGTGGAAAAACTCTTAGTAGATGGCAGGAGAACCAGCCTTCCACATACATGATGCCTCTTGCCCTCCTACCCCTCCACGGAATCCTGCCAGACACCAACTGCGTAGAAAATCTGCCCTTAACTCATGGTTTATACCCTGGAAAAAGTAAAATGGAGGTGATCAGTCAGCTTCTCCATCTTCTCGGGCTCCCTAGCAGGAGACCTGTCATTGTGTTAACCTGTGGGTAGCATCATGACTGCCTGAAGGGAGAAATATCTCTGAGAATAGGCAGAGACAAACAGGGGAGGCAAGACTACCATCCCCAGCCCAGAAACTCTGCTCTGTAACTTGGCCAAAGTAGATGCCAAATAAAAGTGGCTGCAGGAGGTACATTCCCCTGGTCCCCTGTCACAAGCTCCTAAAAAGCCTTCCCACACTGTCAGGATAATCCCTTTGGGATGCCCCTCATTTGAGATAGGCAGTGCTGTGACCAGTTACTAGAGCTGAGGTGAACTTGGCCTTAAAGTGCCACCCCACCCAGAACCAAAAGGCAGGCAGCAACCTAACAGTGAAGATTTGCTAAACAAATATATTTAATAAAAAGCAAAACAAGCTGGACAGAGAAAACTGGAATAGATAACTAATATTTCAATGCAAAGACATAGATGTATACTCACAAGAAACAATAGTAGACAGGGACCCATGACCTCCCCAAAAGGATAAAGCAAAAATCCAGTGACTGACCCTAAAGAGATGGTGATTTGCGAGCTTCTGACCAATAATTCAAAATAGTAATTTTAAGAAAATTCAGTAGTCTCCAAGATAACTCAGAAAAGCAATTTAGAAATTTATCAGAAAAATTCAACAAAGGAATTGAAATAATTAAAAAATATCAAATAGAAATCTTAGAACTAAGAAATAAATTTGCTGAACTGAAAACCTCTTTAGAGGCTCTCAACATCAGAATAACCAAGCAGAGGAAAGAATCAATGAGTTCAAAGACTTGCTATTTGAAAATTTACAGGGGTGGGGCAGGGCAGGGGAAGGAATGAAAAGGAATGAAGACCATGTACGAGATATAGAAAATTGCCTCGAAAGACCAAATCTAGATACTCAGGAGGCTGAAGCAGGAGAATTATTTGAACCTGGGAGGTGGAAGTTGCAGTAAGCCAAGATCGCACCACTGCACTCCAGCCTGGGTGACAGAGCCAGACTCCATCTCAAAAAAAAAAAAAACAAAAAAAACAAAAAAACAAAAATCCCAAAATGAAAACATGTAAATTGAAAGAAAGTTAAAATTTAGGGGGCCAGAGAATAGACTTGTGTAGAATTTTTGTGTGTTTTTTTCCTTTGTTTCTGGTTTTTTTCCCCTAGGTTTTTTGTTGTTTGTTTTGTTTTTGTTTTTGTTTTTTGAGACAGAGTTTTGCCTTTGTTGCCCAGGCTGGAGTGCAATGGCATGATCTCAGCTCACTGCAACCTCTGCCTCCAGGGTTCAAGTGATTCTTCTGCCTTAGCCTCCCAAGTAGCTGGGATTACAGGCATGTGCAACTATGCCTGGCTAATTTTGTATTTTTAGTAGAGACAGGGTTTCTTCATGTTGGGTCAGGGTGGTCTTGAACTCCTGATGTCAGGAGATCCACTTGCCTCATCATCCCAAAGTTCTGGGATTACAGGTGTGAGCCGCCACACCCGGTCATTCCTATTATTTATCTTCTCAGATAAGTTGTCATCTGTTTAAAATAACTTGTCATATGTATAATTTTTTTAAGCTCATGGTAACCACAATGCAAAAACCTATAGCAGATTCATTAAAAATAAAAGCAACAAATTAAAACACTTAACTAAAAAAGAAGAAAATCACTTATCCACAAAGGAAGACAGTAAAAAAGGAAGGAGTTACAAAACAACGAAAGCAAGCAACAAAATGGCAGTAGTAAGTTCTTAATATGAATAATAACACTGACTGTAAATGATCTCAGTGTTCCAATTAAAAGGCATACAGTGGTGGAAAGGATATAGAAAAAAGACCTGAATGTGGGCCAAGATGGCTGATAAGAAGCAGCTGCGGTCTGCAGCACTCACAGAGAAGAGTGAAAGCAGTGAGTGAACTCAGCACCTTCAACTGAAATATCCAGGTTCTCACACTGGGACTGACTAGGCAATCAACTGAATCCATGAAGAACAAAGAAAAGCAGGGTGGGGTGACAGCCTACATGGGAGTGGCACAGAGCCAAATGAACCCCCATCCCCAGCCAAGGGAAGCGGTGAGTGTGCCATCATGCCCAGGAAACCATGCTTCTCCCATGGATCTTTGCAATCCACAGATGGGGAGATCCCCTTGTGAGCTCATGTCTCCAGGGCTTTGGGTCTGCTACACAGAGCAGTGTGGAGTCTTGCCAGAGTAGCTACTTAGGCACAGAGACCCAGGAGTTTTATATACTCCAGAGTCGGGATTCTGGCAAGGCAGCAGATCTGTCTGTACATTCCCCTAGGAAGGGGGCTGAATCCAGGGAGCCAAGCAGTGTCAGTCTGCAGGCCTCAGTTTCATGGCACCTCGTAAGTTAAGACCCACTGGCTTAGAATTCCAGCCAGCCAAGGGCAATAGGCTGAGTCTGCCTGAAACCAGAGGCAGTTCCTGGGGGAAGGGTGAGTCTGCCTGAAACCAGAGGCAGCTTGGGAAGGGGTGGCGGCCATTTTTGTGGTTTGGTCAACTCAGCGTTCCCGCCCGCCATCTCTGGAGAGTCCAGGTGGCCTGGACAAGGAGGGTTCCCCCCAACTGCAACATACCTGCTTTGCAAGATGATGCTCAGACTGCTTCTTTAAGGGGCACCCTGATCCATTCTTCCTGACTGGGTGGGACCCCCTTGTGGGGGGCCTTGAGTCACTCCAGCCAGGCTTACATATAAGCACTGAACCCTGATCTGTCCTTGGGATGGAGCTCCTGTGGAGAGAGTCAGCCAGTGTCTCTGTTGTTTGGTTGACTCAGCTTTTCCAGCCTGCTGGCTCTGGAGAGTCCAGGAGGTCCAGACAAGGAAGAGTCTCTCACCAATGCAGCACACTGGCTGTACCAAAAGCAGCCAGACTATTCCTGTAAGTGTGTCCCTGATCCTGTTCCTCCTGACTGGGTGAGACGTCCCAACAGGGTTCTCCAGACACCTCCTACAGGTGTGTTTGGGCCAGCAACAGGTCAGTACCACCCTGGGATGGAGCTTACATAGGAAGGAGCAGGTTGCCATCTTTGCTGTTTTGCAGCCTTCACTGGATATACCTCCAGGCATGGGAAAAATGGAGGCAATTAGGGTCTGGAGTGTACCCCCAGCAAACTGCAGCAGCCCTATGGTTCCTAATAATTAGTGGCCTGATTGTTAAGAACAAACAGACAACAACATCAACAAAAATGACCCCACAAAAGCCCCACTCAAAGGTCAGCAGTCTCAAAGATCAAAGTAGATAAGCCCCTAGAAAAGAGAAAAAAATCAACACAAAAACATTGAAAACACAAAAAGCCAAAGTGCCTCTTCTCCTACAAATGATCACAACACTAAATAACCAGCAAGGGCACAGAACTGGGCAGAGGCTGAGATGGCTGAATTGATAGAAGTAGGCTTCAGAAGGTAATAACGAACTTTGCTGAGCTAAAGGAGCATGTTGTAACCCAATGCAAAGAAGCTAAGAAACATAATAAAACAATACAGGAGCTGATAATCAGAATAGTCAGTTTAGAGAGAAACGTAACTGACCTGATAGAGCTGAAAAACACAACATGAGAACTTTACAATGCAATCACAAGTATCAATAGCAGAATAGACCAGGCAGTGAAAGGATCTCAGAGCTTGAGAACTATCTTTCTGAAATAAGAGAGGGCCAGGCATGGTGGCTCATGCCTGTAATCTCAGCACTTTGGGAGGCCAAGGAGGGTGGATCACCTGAGGTCAGGAGTTCGAGACCAGCCTGGCCAACATGGTGAAACCTGTCTCTACTAAAAATACAAAAATTAGCTGGGTATGGTGGTTTTGCCTGTAATCCCAGCTACTCAGGAGGCTGAGGCAGGAGAATCACTTGAACCCAGGAGGTGGAGGTTGCAGTGAGCCAAGATTGTGCCACTGCACTC
>NW_012109119.1:952890-954685 GCF_000951045.1 Mandrillus leucophaeus
CCCTAGGTTTTTTGTTGTTTGTTTTGTTTTTGTTTTTGTTTTTTGAGACAGAGTTTTGCCTTTGTTGCCCAGGCTGGAGTGCAATGGCATGATCTCAGCTCACTGCAACCTCTGCCTCCAGGGTTCAAGTGATTCTTCTGCCTTAGCCTCCCAAGTAGCTGGGATTACAGGCATGTGCAACTATGCCTGGCTAATTTTGTATTTTTAGTAGAGACAGGGTTTCTTCATGTTGGGTCAGGGTGGTCTTGAACTCCTGATGTCAGGAGATCCACTTGCCTCATCATCCCAAAGTTCTGGGATTACAGGTGTGAGCCGCCACACCCGGTCATTCCTATTATTTATCTTCTCAGATAAGTTGTCATCTGTTTAAAATAACTTGTCATATGTATAATTTTTTTAAGCTCATGGTAACCACAATGCAAAAACCTATAGCAGATTCATTAAAAATAAAAGCAACAAATTAAAACACTTAACTAAAAAAGAAGAAAATCACTTATCCACAAAGGAAGACAGTAAAAAAGGAAGGAGTTACAAAACAACAAAAGCAAGCAACAAAATGGCAGTAGTAAGTTCTTAATATGAATAATAACACTGACTGTAAATGATCTCAGTGTTCCAATTAAAAGGCATACAGTGGTGGAAAGGATATAGAAAAAAGACCTGAATGTGGGCCAAGATGGCTGATAAGAAGCAGCTGCGGTCTGCAGCACTCACAGAGAAGAGTGAAAGCAGTGAGTGAACTCAGCACCTTCAACTGAAATATCCAGGTTCTCACACTGGGACTGACTAGGCAATCAACTGAATCCATGAAGAACAAAGAAAAGCAGGGTGGGGTGACAGCCTACATGGGAGTGGCACAGAGCCAAATGAACCCCCATCCCCAGCCAAGGGAAGCGGTGAGTGTGCCATCATGCCCAGGAAACCATGCTTCTCCCATGGATCTTTGCAATCCACAGATGGGGAGATCCCCTTGTGAGCTCATGTCTCCAGGGCTTTGGGTCTGCTACACAGAGCAGTGTGGAGTCTTGCCAGAGTAGCTACTTAGGCACAGAGACCCAGGAGTTTTATATACTCCAGAGTCGGGATTCTGGCAAGGCAGCAGATCTGTCTGTACATTCCCCTAGGAAGGGGGCTGAATCCAGGGAGCCAAGCAGTGTCAGTCTGCAGGCCTCAGTTTCATGGCACCTCGTAAGTTAAGACCCACTGGCTTAGAATTCCAGCCAGCCAAGGGCAATAGGCTGAGTCTGCCTGAAACCAGAGGCAGTTCCTGGGGGAAGGGTGAGTCTGCCTGAAACCAGAGGCAGCTTGGGAAGGGGTGGCGGCCATTTTTGTGGTTTGGTCAACTCAGCGTTCCCGCCCGCCATCTCTGGAGAGTCCAGGTGGCCTGGACAAGGAGGGTTCCCCCCAACTGCAACATACCTGCTTTGCAAGATGATGCTCAGACTGCTTCTTTAAGGGGCACCCTGATCCATTCTTCCTGACTGGGTGGGACCCCCTTGTGGGGGGCCTTGAGTCACTCCAGCCAGGCTTACATATAAGCACTGAACCCTGATCTGTCCTTGGGATGGAGCTCCTGTGGAGAGAGTCAGCCAGTGTCTCTGTTGTTTGGTTGACTCAGCTTTTCCAGCCTGCTGGCTCTGGAGAGTCCAGGAGGTCCAGACAAGGAAGAGTCTCTCACCAATGCAGCACACTGGCTGTACCAAAAGCAGCCAGACTATTCCTGTAAGTGTGTCCCTGATCCTGTTCCTCCTGACTGGGTGAGACGTCCCAACAGGGTTCTCCAGACACCTCCTAC
>NW_012109119.1:955665-963875 GCF_000951045.1 Mandrillus leucophaeus
GGTGACAGAGTGAGACTCTGTCTCCAATAAAATAAAATAAAATGACAGAAAAGATTAGAGAGAAAAGAATAAAAAGGCATGAACAAAACCTCCCAGAAATATGGGATTATATAAAAAGGTTGAACCTATGACTAACTGGGGTATCTGAAGGAGATAGGGAGACTGGAACCAAGTTAGAAAATATACTTCAGGATATTATCTAGGAGAACTTCCGCAACCTAGCAAGACAGGCTAACATTCAAATTTAGGAAATTCAGAGAACCCCAGTAAGATACTCCATGAAAAGATTAACCCCAAGACACATAATCATCAGATTCTCCAAGGTCAAAATGAAAGAAAAAATGTTAAGAGCAGCCAGAGAAAAAGACAAGGTCACCTACAAAGGGAAGCCCATCAGACTAACAGCATACCTTTCAACAGAAATCCTACAGACCAGAAGAGATTGGGGGCCAATCTTCAACATTCTTAAATAAAAGAATTTCCAACCTAGAATTTCATATCTGGCCAAACTAAGTTTCATAAGCAAAGGAGAAATGAGATCCTTTGCAGACAAGCAAATGCAGAGGGAACTGTCACCACCAGGCCTGCCTTGCAAGAGCTCCTGAAGAAAGCACTAAATATGGAAAGGAAAAACCATTATCAGCTACTCCAAAAACACACTGAAGTACACAGACCAGTGGCACTATGAAGTAACCACATAAACAAGTCTGCAAAATAACCAGCCAGCATCATGATGACAGAATCAAATTCACACATAACAATACTAACCTTAGACATAAATGGTCTAGATGTCCCAATTAAAAGACACAGAATGGCAAGCTGGATAAAGAACCAAGACCCATTGGTATGCTGTCTTTAAGAGATCCATCTCACATGCAAAGACACACATAGGCTCAAAACAAAGGAATGAAGGATAATTTACCAAGCATATGGAAAACAGAAAAAAGCAGGTGTCACAATCCTAGCTTCTGACAAAACAGACTTTAAAAGAACAAAGATAAAAAAACGACAAAGAAGAGCATTACATAATGGTAAAGGGTTCAATTCAACAAGAAGAGCTAACTATCCTAAATATATAGTCATACAATACAGAAGCACCCACATTCATAGCAGTTCTTAGAGACCTATAAAGAGACTTAGACTCCCAAACAATAATAGTGGGAGATTTTAACACTCCACTGACAGTTTTAGACAGATCACTGAGACAGAAAATTAAAAAAGATATTCAGGACCTGAACTCAGCTCTGGATTAAGTGGATCTGATAGATACCTACAGAACTCTTCAGCCCCCAACAACAAAATATACATTCTCATTGCCTCATGGCACTTACTCAAAAATTAATCACATAATTGGAAGTCAAACACTACTCAGCAAATGCAAAAGAACTGAAATAATAACAGTCTCTCAAATCACAATACAATAAAATTAGAATTTAAGATTAAGAAATTCACTCAAAACCACACAACTACATGGAAATTGAGCAACTTGCTCCTGAATGACTGCTGGGTAAATAATACAATTAAGGCAGAAATCAAGAAGTTATTTGAAATGTATCAGAATCCCTGGGGGCAGATAAAGCAGTGTTAAGAGGGGAATTTATAGCACTAAATGCCCACATCGAAAAGTTAGAAAGATCTCAAGTTAACAACCCAACCTCACAACCAAAAGAACTAGAAACCAAGAGCAAACAGACCCCAAAGCTAGCAGAAGACAATAAATAACTGAGATCAGAGCAGAACTGAAGAAGGAACGAGACATGAAAATCCCTTAAAAAAATCAAGAAATCCAGGTGGTGTTTTTTTGAAAAAATTAATAAAATAGACTGCTAACTAGACTAGTAAAGAAGAAAAGACAGAAGAATCAAATAAACACAATCTGAAATTATAAGGGGAATATCACCACTGACCCCACAACCATCAGAGAATACTATAAACACCTCTGTGCACACAAACTAGAAAATCTAGAAGAAATGGATAAATTCCCGGATATGTACACCCTCCCAAGACTGAACCAGGAAGAAATTGAATCCCTGAATAGGCCAATAGTGAGTCCTGAAATTGAGACAGTAATTGATAGCCTAACAACCAAAAAAAGTCCAGGAGCAGACAACTTTACAGCTTAATTCCAGAGGTACAAAGAACAACTGGTACCATTTCTACTGAAATTATTCCAAAAAAATAGAAAAGGAGGGTCTCCTTCCTAACTCGTTTTATGAGGTCAGCATCATCCTGATACCAAAATCTGGCAGAGATACAACAACAACAAAAAAACTTCAGGCCAGTATCTCTGATGATTGTTGATGCAAAAATCCTCAATAAAATGCTGGCAAACCAAATCCAGCAGCACATCAAAAGGCTTATCCATCATGATCAATTGGCTTCATCCCTGTGATCCAAGGTTGGTTCAACACATGCAAATCAATAAATGTGGCTGATCACATGCAAAGAACTAAAGACAAAAATCACATAATTATTTCAATAGATGTAGGACAGGCCTTTGATAAAATTAAGCATCCCTTCATGTTAAAAATTCTCAATAAACTAGTTATTGAAGGAATATACCTCAAAATAATAAAAGCCATATATTATAATCTCCCAACCAATATCATACTGAATGGGTAAAAGCTGGAAGCATTTCCCTTGAAAACTGACACAAGACAAGTTATCATGTCTCTATCCTTCTTCAGTCTCTCACCACACCTATTCAACATAGTTTTGGAAGTTCTGGCCAGGGCAATCAGGCAAAAGAAAGAAATAAATGGTATTCAAATAGGAAGAGAGGAATTCCAACTATCTTTGTTAGCAGATGACATGATCCTGTATCTAGAAAAACCTGATAATCTCAGACCGAAACCTTCTTAAGTTGATAAGCAACTTCAGCAAAGTCTTGGGATACAAAATCAATGTGCAAAAAAGCTAGCATTCTTATACACCAACAGCAGGCAAGCAGAGAGCCAAATCATGAATGGAACTCCCAATCACAATTGTTTCAAAAAGAATAAAGTGCCTAGAAATACAGCTAACAAGGAATATGAAGGACCTCTTCAAGGAGAGCTACAAACCACTGCTCGGGGAAATCAGAGAGGACACAAACAAATGGAAAAACATTGCATGCTCATGGATAGGAAGAATCAATATCATGAAAATGGCCATATCACCAAAAGTAATTTATAGATTCAGTGTTCTTCCTGTTAAACTGCCATTGACATTCTTCACAGAATTAGAGGAAACTATTTTTTTTAAAAGCCCAAATAATTAAGACAATCCTAAGGAAAAAGAACAAAGCTGGAGGCATCATGCTACTTGACTTCAAACTATACCACAAGGCTACACTAACCTAAACAGCATAGTATGGTACAAAATAGGCACACAGACCAATGGAACAGAATAGAGAACTCAGAAATAAGACTGCACACCTACAACCATCTGATCTTTGACAAACCCAACGAAAGCAAGCAATGGGGAAAGGATTCCCTATTTAATAAATGGTGCTTGGAGAACTGGCTATCTCATATGCAGAAAATGGACACTGGATGCCTTCCTTACACCTTATACAAAAGTTAACACAAGATGGATTAAAAACTTCAATGTAAAATCCAAAACTATAAAAACCCTGGAAGATAATCTAGGCCATAACATTCAGGACATAGGCACAGGCAATGGTTTTGTGACAAATATGCCAAAAGCAATTGCAACAAAAGCAAAAATTGGCAAATGGGGTCTAATTAAACTAAGGAGTTTCTGCATGGCAAAAGAAACTATCACCAGAGTGCACAGACAACCTACAGAATGGGAGAAAATTTCTGCAATCTATTCATCTGACCAAGGTCTGATATCCAGAGTCTACAAGGAACTTAAACAAATTTACAAGAAAAACGCAAACAACTTTATTAAAAAGTGGGCAAAGGGCTGGGCTTTTCTTTTATGGGAGACTATTTCACAGCCTCTATTTCATTACTTGTTATTGGGTTTGTTGAGGTTCTCTATTTCTTCGTGATTCGATCTTTGTAGGTTGTATGCATTCAAGAAGACATTATCCATGTCTTCTAGGTTTTCCAATTTATTAGAGTATAGTTCATAATACTCTCAATAATTCTTTGTATTTGAGGTCTCAGTTATTACATCTTCTTTTTCATTTTTGATTTTATTTGTTTAGGTCTTCTCTTTTTCTTAGTCTAGCTAAAGGTTTGTCAATTTTGTTTATATTTTGAAAAAACAACTTTTTGTTTTGTTGATCTTCTGTTTTTAGCCTGAATTTCATTTATTTCTGCTCTGATATTTATTATTTCTTTCCTTCTACTAATTTAGGGCTTGGCTTGTTCTCGCATTTCTTGTTGTGTAAGGCACACCATTAGGGTGTTTATTTTTGAAGCCTTTCAACTTTTTTGATATAGGCATTTATTGCAATAAACTTTCCTGTTGGTACTGCTTTTGCCATAATCCCATATATTTTGGTATGTTTTATTTCCATTTTCATTTGTTTCAATAAAATTTTTAATTCTCTTCTTCATTGACCCACTGGTCCTTCAGGATCATATTGTTTAATTTCCATATGTTTGTGTATTTTCCAAGGTTCCTCTTGTTATTGATTTCTAGTTTTATTCCGTTGTGATCCAAGAAGATACTTGATATTATTTGCTTTTCAGAATTTCTACAAACATGTTTTGTAGCCTCAGATATGGTCTATTATGGAAAATGTTCCATGTGCTGTTGAAAAGAATGTGTATTCTGAAGCAGTTGGGTGAAATGTTTATAAATGTCAGGCCTGTTAGATCTAGTGTATAGTTTAACTTTACTGTTTCTTTATTGACGTTCTGTCTGGATGATCTGTCTGGATGATGAATTCACTGATGAATTCTACCAAACATTAAAAAAGAACTAATACCAACTACTTAAACCCTTTTAAAAAATTGAAGAGGAAGGAATACTTCCAAACTCATTCTACAAGGCCAGCATTATTACCCTGATACCAAAACAAGGCAAGGCGGAAAAAAGAAAAGAAAAGAAAAGAAAACTACAGGCTAATATAATTGATGAACACAAATGCAAAAATCTTCAACAAAATACTAACAAACTAAATGTAACAACACATTAAAAAGATCATTCACCATTATCCAGTGGGATTCATCTCAGGGATGCAAGGATGGCTCAACATATGCAGATCAATAAACATGTTATACCATATTAACAGAATCAAGAACAAAAGCCATATGATTATTTCAATAGATGCTGAAAAGGCATTTGATAAAATTCAATATCCATAATGAAAACTCATCAAAATGGGTATAGAAGGAACATACCTCAGGATAATAAAGGCCATCTACGAAAAACCCATGACTAGCAGCATAATGAATGGGGAAAAACTGAAAGCCTTTGCTCTAAAGACTGGAACAAGACAAGAATGCCCACTTTTACTGCTTTTTTTCAATATAATACTGGAAGTACTGTCTGGAGCAATTAGACAAGAGAAAGAAATAAAGGGCATCCAAACTGAAAAAGTAAAATAAGCCTTGTTTGCAGACAGTGTGATCCTATACTTAGAAAAGCCCAAAGGTTCCCCAAAAAACTGTTAAGAGCTAATAAATGAATTCAGTTAAGTTGCAAAATACAAAGCCAACATGCAAAAATCAAAAGGATTTATATATGTCAACAGCAAACAATCTGAAAATGAAATCAAGAAAGCAATCCTGTTACAATAGCTACGAAAAGTATAAAATACCTAGGAATCAGTCTAACCAAAGAAGTGAAAGATCTATGCAAGGAAAACTGTAAACCTCTGATGAAAGAAATAGAAGCGGACATACAGAAAAAAGGAAATATATTCTATGCTCATGGATTGGCATAAATAATATTGTTAAAATGACAATATGTGGGAGGTTCCAAGATGGCTGAATAGAAACAGCTATAGTCTACAGCTCCCAGTGTGAGCAACACAGAAGAAGATGGGTGATTTCTGCATTTCCAGCTGAGGTACTGGGTTAATCTCACTGGGGATTGTCAGACAAAGGGTGCAGCCCACGGAGTGTGAGCCAAAGCAGGGTGGGACATCACCTCACCTGGGAAGTGCAAGGGGTTGGGGAATTCGCTTTCCTAGCCAAGGGAAGCCATGACAGGCGGTACCTGGAAAATTGGGACACTCGCAGCCTAATACTGTGCTTTTCCAATGGTATTAGCAAACGGCACACCAGGAGATTATATCCCATACCTGGCTTGGAGGGTGCCACACCCATGGAGCCTTGCTGACTGCTAGCACAGCAGTCTAAGATCGTACTGCGAGGCAGGAGCGAGGCTGGCGGAGGGGCGTCCACCATTGCTGAGGCTTGAGTAGGTAAACAAAGCAGCCAGGAAGCTCGAATTCAGTGGAGCCCACCACAGCTCAAGGAAGCCTCTGTAGACTCCACCTCTGGAGGCAGGGCATAGCTGAACAAAAAGGCAGCAGAAACTTCTGCAGAATTAAACGTCCCTGTCTGACAGCTATGAATAGATTAGTGCTTCTCCCAGCATGGAATTTGAGATCTGAGAACGGACAGACTGCCCCTTTAAGTGGGTCCCTGACCCCTGAGTAGCCTAACTGGCAGGCACATCCCAGTAGGGGCCGACTGACACCTATTACAGCTGGGTGCCCCTCTGAAGCTGTATGATCATTCCTCCAAAGGAAAGATCAGGCAGCAACATTTTCCGTTCTGCAATATTTGCTGTTCTGCAGCCTCCACTGGTGATACCCAGGCAAACAGGATCTGGAGTGGAACTCCGGCAAACAGGATCTGGAGTGGAACTCCAGCAAACTCCAGCAGACCTGAAGCTGAGGGTCCTGACTGTTAGAAGGAAAACTAACAAACAGAAAGGACATCCACACCAAAACCCCATCTGTACATCACCATCATCAAAGACCAAAGGTACATAAAACCACAAAGATGGGGAGAAACCAGAGCAGAAAACCTGAAAATTCTAAAAATCAGAGTGCCTCTTCTCCTCCAAAGGAATGCAGCTCCTCACCAGCAATGGAACAAAGCCGGAAGGAGAATGACTTTGATGAGTTGAGAGAAGAATGCTTCAGACGATTGGTAATAACAAACTTCTCCGAGCTAAAGGAGGATGTTCGAAGCCATCACAAATAAGCTAAAAGCCTTGAAAAAAGATCAGACGAATGGCTAACTAGAATAAACAGTGTAGAGAAGTCCTTAAAATACCTGATGGAGCTGAAAACCATGGCACGAGAACTATGTGACACATGCACAAGCTTCAATAGCCAATTTGATCAAATGGAAGAAAGGGTATCAGTGATTGAAGAGCAAATGTATGAAATGAAGCGAGAAGAGAAGTTTAGAGAAAAAAGAGTAAAAAGAAACGAACAAAGCCTCCAAAAAATATGGGACTATGTGAAAAGACCAAATCTACGTCCAATTGGTGTACCTGAAAGTGACAGGGAGAATGGAACCAAGTTGGAAAACACTCTTCAGGATATTATCCAGGAGAACTTCCCCAACCTAGCGAGGCAGGCCAACATTCAAATTCAGGAAATACAGAGAATGCCACAAACACACTCCTCAAGAAGGGCAACTCCAAGACACATAATTGCCAGATTCACTGAAGTTGAAATGAAGGAAAAAATGTTAAGGGCAGCCAAGAGAAAGGTCAGGTTACCCACAAAGGGAAGCCCATCAGATTAAAAGTGGATCTCTTGGCAGAAACTCTACGAGCCAGAAGAGAGTGGGGGCCAATAGTCAACATTCTTAAAGAAAATAATTTTCAACCCAGAATTTCATATCCAGCCAAACTAAGCTTCATAAGTGAAGGAGAAATAAAATCCTTTACAGACAAGCAAATGCTTAGAGATTTTGTCACCACCAGGCCTGCCTTACAAGAGCTCCTGAAGGAAGCACTAAACATGGAAAGGAACAACCAGTACCAGCTACTGCAAAAAAAATGCCAAATTGTAAAGACCATCAATGCTAGGAAGAAATGGCATCAACTAACGAGCAAAATAACCAGCTAACATCATAATGAGAGGATCAAATTCACACATAACAATATGAACCTTAAATGTAAATGGGCTAAATGTTCCAATTAAAAGACACAGATGGTCAAATTGGATAAAGAGTCAAGACCCATTGGTGTGCTGTATTCAGGAGACCCATCTCACGGGCAGAGACACACATAGGCTCAAAATAAGGGGATGGAGGAAGATCTACCAAGGAAATGGAAAAAAA
>NW_012109119.1:963925-965768 GCF_000951045.1 Mandrillus leucophaeus
AAACCAGGGGTTGCAATCCTAGTCTCTGATAAAACAGACTTTAAACCAACAAAGAACAGAAGAGACAAAGAAGGTCATTATATAATGGTAAAGGGATCAATTCAACAAGAAGAGCTAACTATCCTAAATATATATGTCCCCAATACTGGAGCACCCAGATTCATGAAGCAAGTCCTTAGAGACCTACAAAGAGACTTATACTCCCACACAATAATAATGGGAGACTTTAACACCCCATTATCAACATTAGACAGATCAACGAGACAGAAAGTTAACAAGGATATCCAGGAATTGAACTCAGCTCTGCACCAAGCAGATCTAATAGACATGGAACTTTCCACCCCAAATCAACAGAATATACATTCTTCTCAGCACCACATCACACTTATTCAAAAAGTGACCACATCGTTGGAAGTAAAGCACTCCTCAGCAAATGTAAAAGAACAGAAATTATAACAAACTGTCTCTCAGACCACAGAGCAATCAAACTAGAACTCAGGATTAAGAAACTCACTCAAAACAGCTCAACTACATGGAAACTGAACAACCTGCTCCTGAATGACTACTGGGTACATAACAAAATGGAGGCAGAAATAAAGATGATCTTTGAAACCAATGAGAACAAAGACACAACATACCAGAACCTTTGAGACACATTTAAAGCAGTGTGTAGAGGGAAATTTATAGCATTAAATGTCCACTAGAGAAAGCAGGAAAGATCTAAAATAGACACCCTAACATCACAATTAAAAGAACTGGAGAAGAAAGAGCAAACACATTCAAAAGCTAGCAGAAGGCAAGAAATAACTAAGATCACAGCAGAACCAAAGGAGATAGAGACACAAAAAACCCTGCAGAAAATCAGTGAATCCAGGAACTGGTTTTTTCAGAAGATCAACAAAATTGATAGACTGCTAGCAAGGCTAATAAAGAAGAAAATAGAGAAGAATCAACTAGATGCAATAAAAAATGATAAAGGGGATATCACCACCAATCCCACAGAAATACAAACTACCATTAGAGAATACTATAAACACCTCTATGCAAATAAAATAGAAAATCTAGAAGAAATGGATAAATTCCTGGACACATACACCCTCCCAAGACTAAATCAGGAAGAAGTTGAATCCCTGAATAGACCACTAACAGGTTCTGAAATTCAGGCAATAATTAATAGCCTACCAACCAAAAAAAGTCCAGGACCAGACGGATTCACAGCCGAATTCTACCAGAGTTACAAAGAGGAGCTAGTACCATTGCTTCTGAAACTATTCCAATCAACAGAAAAAGAGAGAATCCTCCCTAACTCATTTTATGAGGCCAGCATCATCCTGATACAAAAGCCTGGCAGAGACACAACAAAAAAAGAGAATTTTAGACCAATATCCCTGATGATCATCGATGCAAAAATCCTCAATAAAATACTGGCAAACCGAATCCAGCAGCACTTCAAAAAGCTTCTCCACCACGATCAAGCTGGCTTCATCCCTGGGATGCAAGGCTGGTTCAACATATGCAAATCAATAAATGTAATCCAGCATATAAACAGAACCAAGGACAAAAACTACATAATTATCTCAATAGATGCAGAAAAGGCCTTTGACAAAATTCAACAGCCCTTCATGCTAAAAACTCACAATAAATTAAGTATTGATGGGATGTATCTCAAAATAATAAGAGCTATTTATGACAAACCCATAGCTAATATCATACTGAATGGGCAAAAACTGGAAGCATTCCCTTTGAAAACCGGCACAAGACAGGGATGCCCTCTCTCACCACTCCTATTCAACATAGTGTTGGAAGTGCTGGCCAGGGCAATCAGGCAGAAGAAAGAAAGAAA
>NW_012109119.1:970193-1018339 GCF_000951045.1 Mandrillus leucophaeus
CATTCACAATAGCAAAGACTTGGAACCAACCCAAATGTCCATCAATGATAGACTGGATTAAGAAAATGTGGCACATATATACCATGGAATACTATGCAGCCATAAAAAAGGATGAGTTTGTGTCCTTTGTAGGGACATGGATGAAGCTGGAAACCATCATTCTGTGCAAAGTATCACAAGGACAGAAAACCAAACACCGCATGTTCTCATTCATAGGTGGGAATTGAACAATGAGAACATTCGGACACAGGATGGGGAACATCACACACCAGGGCCCGTCGTGGGGTGTGGGGAAGGAGGAGGGATAGCATTAGGAGATATACCTAATGTAAATGACGAGTTAACGGGTGCAGCACATCAACATGGCACATGTATACATGTGTAACAAACTTGCACGTTGTGCACATGTACCCTAGAACTTAAAGTATATATATATATATAAAAAATAAAGTACATGATGCCACAGAAGGCAAAAAAAATAAAGAGGCAAAGAGTAACTTTACAGCAGAAAAATCTGGCAAACACCACTTCAATCAAGTGATCACAGTGAATAGGACAAATTAAAATTGTATGACAGATACATGGAGAATGCAACATCCACCTTTGCAATATCCCTCCCCAAAATGCACAACCTGAGTCTAATCATAAGATGTCACCAGATGAACCCAACTT
The DNA here is from genome assembly GCF_000951045.1 of Mandrillus leucophaeus. Classification (NCBI taxonomy): domain Eukaryota; kingdom Metazoa; phylum Chordata; class Mammalia; order Primates; family Cercopithecidae; genus Mandrillus; species Mandrillus leucophaeus. Next base: position 970,866 of record NW_012109119.1, read on the forward strand.
GAAGGATGTTCTACAGATTAACTGGTCCATAATCTTCAAAAGTGTCAAAGTCATCAAAGTGAAGGAATCATCATGTCCCTTTGGCTTCTCTGGTCTGGAAGATTCCTCAGTCTGGAGGAGGAATCTTCTAGACTGGAAGAGCTAAAGGTACATGACCACTAATGTCTCTTAGCAATGCATGATCCTGGCTGAATACTTTTGCTATAACAGACATTATGAGAACAATAGGTGAACCCTGAGTTGAGGCTGAGGATTAAGTTTTGCTATGGACTGAATGCTGATGTGCCCCCAAAATTCATATATTAAAGCCCTAACCCCTAATGTAATGGTATTATTAGGAGTTGGAGTCTTGGGAGGTGATTAGGTTTAAATGAGGTCATCAGGATGGGGTCCTTATGATGGGACCAGTACCCTTACAGAAAAGTATAGTAGAGACCAGGAGTTTTTGTGCCCTCTTCACACCCAACCCTTCCCACCAGAGCCATGTGAGGATACAGCAAGACAACTATCTGCAAGCCAGGAAGATGGTCCTCACCAGGAACTGGATCAGTTGGCCCTTTGATCTTGTACTTTCAGCCTCCAGAACTGTGAGAAATAAATATCTGTTGTTAAAAAAAAGACAATACTACCCAGAGCTATTTACATATTCAATGCAATCCCTATCAATATACCTAAAACATTCTTCACAGAAATAAAAAAAAAAAAATCCTAAAATATTCCCAAATAGCCAAAGCAATCCTGAGCAAAAAGAACAAAACTGGAGGCATCACACAATGTGACTTCAAATTTTATTACAAAGCTATAGTAACCAAAAAACCATGGAGCTGGCATTAAAAAAAGACACATAGACCAACGTGACAGAATAGATAACCCAGATATAAATCCATGCATTTACAGTCAACTCATCTTCGACAAAAACACCAAGAACTTACAGTGAGAAAATGACAGTCTTGTTAATAAATAGTTCTGGGAAAAGTGGATAACTCTGAATAGGAGAATGAAAATTGATGTCTATCTCTCACCATATACAAAAATCAAATCCAAATGGATTGAAGACTTGAATCTAAGAGCTTAAACTATGAAACTACTAGAGGAAAGCATTGCTGAAATCCTCCAAGACATTTATTTGGGCAAATACTGTGTAAGACATCAAAAGCACAGGCAACCAAAGCAAAAATGGATAAATGGGATTACATCAAACTGAAAAGCTTCCGTACAGCAAAGTAAATAATCAACGAAGTAAAGCTACAACCCACAGAATGGGAGAAAATATTTGCAGTCAATCCATCTGACAAGGGATTAATAACCAGAACACATAAGAGCGCAAACAACTTAACAGCCAAAAATAAATAAATAATTAAATTTAAAAACTGGCAAAAGATCTGAACAGACATTTCTCAAAAGAAGACATACAAATGGCCAACAGGTTTACAAAAAAAAAAAAAAAGTGCTCAAAGTCACTAATAATCAGAGAAATGCAAACCAAACCACAATGTGGTATCATTTTACCCCAGTTAAAATGGCTGACATCAAAACTACAGGCAATAACAGATGCTGGTAAGGATGTGGAGAAAGGGGAACCTGTGCACACTGTTGGTAGGAATGTAAATTACCATTATGGTAAACAGTATGGAGGTTCCTTAAAAAACTCACAATAGAACTTCCATCTTTTCCAGCCATTCCACTACCGGGTATGTATCTAAAAGAAAGGAAATCAATACATCAAAGAGATACCTGTACTCCTATGTTTATTGCAGCATTATTCATAATAGCCAAAATATGGAATCAACCTCAGTGCCCATCAGTGGATGAATGGATAAAGAAAATATGGTATATCTACACAATGGAACATTATTCAGCCATAAAAAGAATGAAATCCTGTTATTTGCAGCAATATGGATGGAATTGGAAACCATTATGTTAGGTAAAATAAGCCAGGCACAGAAAAACAAATATCATATGCCCTCACTCATATGTGGGAGCTAAAAAAGTGGATCTAATGAAGACGAAGACTAGATTGGTGGTTACCAGAGTCTGGGAAGGGGAGCGGGGATGAGAGATGGGAATGAAAGGAACAATAAAGAATATAAATATATTTATTTACACTAAACTGGACATTTAAAAATGTAAATATGGTAAATTGTATATGTATATTTTACATCAATACAAATTTTAAAAAATAAATGAAAAACAATTCATGAAAGTACTATGAGAGCAATACATTAAAATTTTACAGGCCAGGCAAGGTGGCTCACGCCTGTAATCCCAGCACTTTGGGAGGCAGAGGCAGGCAGATCATGAGATCAGGAGATTAAAGCCATCCTGGCCAACATGGTGAAACTCCGTCTCTACTAAAAACACAAAAAATTAGCCAGACATGAAGGCATGCATCTGTAATCTCAGCTACTTGAGAGACTGAGGAAGGAGAATTGCTTGAACCCGGGAGGCAGAGGCTGCAGTGAGCTGAGATCGTGCCACTGCACTCCATCTTGGGTGACAGAGAGAGACTCTGTCTCAAAAAAAAAAGAAAAAAAAAATTACCTAAAAAGGGCAATTTTCTAGATAATATAACTTCTCAGAATAGCTGTTTTAAGAAATACAAACGTGACTAGCTTTATCGCCATTAAAGAATTTAAGTAGTTTAAAATATAACCTAAAAAAATATTAAGCCCAGAGAGTTCTAGAGATAAGGTTTAATTATCCTTCCAGAAGTATATGAGACATTACATATAAAAACTCCATAGATTGAAGAAAGAGGGAATGCTCCCAAATTATTTTATGAAGCAAGTAAAACTTTGAGAGAGTTGAAAAGAATACTAAAAGAAGATAAAATTATAGGATAATTTCACTTATTTCCATGGATACAGATATGCTACATAAAATATTAGCAAATTGAATCCAATAAAATATAAAACATGACCAAGAAGTATTCATCCCAGGAATTTCAAGATGGTTTAACACTAGTCTATTATTGTAATTTACCATATTAACAGATTAAAGAGAAAAACTATATTACCAATTACTGAAAAAGCAATGCCCATTCAAGACAAAACTGGTAGGAAACTGGAACTAGAATTTCCTTAAGCTGTTAAAGGTTATCTTCCCATAACCTGCTGCAAACATCATATTAAGTAGTGACAACTTTAAAGCATTCTTTTGAAGTTAGTAACTTACTATAAGTACTTCTAATGGTACTTCTAATTCAACACTGTACTAGAGGTCCTAGATAGCATGCTAAGAGAAGCAAAGGAAATTAAAAATGTGAGAACTGGAAAGAAATGATAGTCATATTTGCAGATAATAGTCTATAGAGAAAATCCAAAAAAAATTACAAACCATTATAATTAAAAAGAGGGTTCAGCAAGGGTCCTAGATAAAAAGCAATATACAAAAATCAGAATGTATACACTCCAGCAACAAACAATTAGGAAAATAAAGACACTATTTAAAAAGCAATTAAAACAACAATAAATCTAACCAAAGATGATTAAAATCTTTATGGAGAAAATTACAAATATTTATTCAAAGACATGAAATAAATGGAGTGATATTTATGTTAATGTGAAGGCTGAATACTATAAATATTAGGGGATACTGTTTATTGCTATTTTCTTCTTGGTGGAAGTAGCTCTATGATGTGGCCCTCCTGGGTTTTCTCAGACCCTTCACTTCCTCTCTACTAGGGGAAGTTGAGTGATTTAGCTCCCTTCTTGGGAAAAGAGTGTTCTGGAAGAATGTGTTCTGCTCTCCAAGAGTAGCTCTCCTCTTATGCAGAAAAAGCTCGGTGTAGTATTTTCTATATCTGGGTGATCATGACTGACTATTTCTGAAATCTGATAACATGCCCCTTTGATTTCTCACTAAGCTAAGCTGATATTTTTGCCTCTCCATTGTCATATTACTCAATCTGTTTAGAAATTAGGTGAACAAGGGTGCTACTTATTGGGTCCCCTCAAAGATTCCAACAGGAAAGGTTGCAACTTTCTCCCCAAATTAATTTATAAATTGAATGCCATTCCAATTAAAATATCAACAAGATTCTCATGTAACTTGACGGGTTGGTTCCTAAAATTTATAGAAAACTGTAAAGGGCCAAGAATAGCCAAGGCAGTGAAGAAAGAGAAAGAAATAATGAGAAAGAGAAGGAGGTGAAAGAGGAAGAATTAGAGGTGCTTATTCTACCAGACATCAAGGCTTACTACAAAATGTTAATTAATTAACACTATATAATATTGGCACAGGGTTAGAAAAATAGGCCAAGGAATATAATGTGGAAACCTGAAACAGACCTTATTTATACATGACAATGACAGTTTGCACTGTAATCAGTTGGAAGAAGTCAATACATTTGGGCTGGGATAACTGGCTATGCATACAGAAACATAAAATTAAATCCCTTTCTAATACCATATAAAAATAAATTTTATAAAACTACCAGTAAATTAAATAATAAATTAGAATGGTAACATACTCACTGGATTGCCGTACACTGTAAGCTCCCTGAGAGTAGAGATAACATCAAGTTTTTCCAGTTCTGTGATATCCTATTCAAAAGTTAATCAGTTATTATTTGGTTAGACTCAACATCTTCAAATGTAGACTCATTTGAAGTAATTATATGTAAGTGTTAGATTGCAGCTAGCTCATGATTGAATTCTCTGAAGTGAGCTTGAGTGACAGTGACAGTCTTCTGTATTCTTGAAAAAAGGCAGATCTGTGTACTGTAGATTTCAAATACATGACTGGCAAAGATAACAGTCTAACATGGAAAATTGGATATATAGCAGCACTTGTAAGAAAAGACCAAATTTTTTCTCAGAATTATGATTTATTCTAGGACTCAGATTATATTTGGTTAATTCCTCCAGCACATTGACAAAAAAGTATGGAAAAGGTGAACCAAATCTAAAAGTTTTAAAGGTACATAACTAAACACAACCTTAACAATAAAAGAATGTGTGCTATTGAGTGGATTGCATCTTGATATACTTGCTGGGAATATATATAGCTGAAAAACTATCTCTCATGTTAAATAATTTGCCTTCTCCATTGCATAGCATTATTTATTAGCTTCCATTTAACATTGGTGAAAGTTTGCAAATATATTTTAGTTTTTGCAAAATTATTTCTAAAATGCTATTTCTGACAAACTTTAGTCAACAAGCTCAGCCTAAAGTTGTTGCTAGTTCATGTAACACAACAAAGTTATTGACATGCCTGTATTCCTTTGTGGAATTACAAGTGGACATATAGCAAATTCTTCTAGTATGTGTAAAAATATTTAGACCTATTTTAGATCATTTGGAAGTGAATTTGATTTTTAAAATGACTGATCTTTACTATTTTGATTTTGGAAGTATCATAAAGGAGGGTTTTGAAAAATCTGTAAATCTATAGAGATATTGTGCATTTTTACCCACAGGCAGTTTCTGTCTGTGGAACCAAGGCCTGATCGGTAATCACGGACATGCGAAAAGTCTTACATTATTTTCTCAAATTAAACCAAACATAACAGTAGTCACTAGTGAAATATTCCTAATCAAAATTTCTGTTTTCACAGAAAATGTTAATATGGGAAATAGACTATTAAATTTGTAGAAGATAATGATGGCATAAACTTTTAAAGAGACATCAGGGAAACTAATATGTCCATAATTGGGGGGAGAGGGCTGATGGCTTCCCATTTTTAATATGCAGCATTATTTTTTACAGTAGTGTGCTGCTACTGGCTCACAAAAAGTCAACTGGTAAATTTTTAGGAATTTTGTGAGATGGTGTGTTAGCCTGAAATTGGCTATGACAGAAGAAATTATACCATAGAAATTGGCAAATGTTACTCATTAGGGATTTTTTTCCTCTTGGAGAGCCAGTTGTTAAGCATTAACCAGGATACCAATGGTAGTTACAATGTCAGCGTAAGTACTTAAGGCAATCATAATAATAATTGTGCCTGGATTGGGGCCTTCACTGAGGACAGGAAATAGCAATAGACTATTCTTGGGGTTCTTTTCAGCTTCAGGTGATTAATTATATGTTTAAAAGTAGACAGAGTAGCTGGATGCCAGGTAGGGGAATCATTTAGACACAGGGATCAAACAGGACTATAAAGGTGAATTAAATAATGAATCTTTCAATTGTGTTTGTGTGATTCTTTCTTTAGAAGCAAGACTATAGACAACAATTTGCTAAATCTATATTATTGGACATGATGGCTAAGTAAAAAGCATCACACCAGAATCAAGGGTATGTATTATATTTTATCAAGGATATAGCTTCTGAAGGATGTTAAAGTAGGCCAACGAGGGACTGCATATACCTTCACTTGAAATATTGTTCCTTTGTTAATTTTTCTAGGCTTTCTCCCTTCTATCAGTTTTTATTAACCCAAAGTTATCTGATTGTCCCTTTGTTGAAATTAATGCTGGTATCAGCCTGCCCATGTTGGTATGAATCTAGAGACAGAATCTCTCTCAAAAATAAAATTTGAAAGGAGAGTTAGAAGTTTGAAGAAAATATGTTTTCAGTAGAATTCAACAGAATTTCCAACATAACCTTTCTATTCCTCTGAGTTCATTTTTTCCCCATCTAAATGTATGGTCACATTAAGGTACTATAATATTAATGGTTAGAATAAGCTTAAAGGCAAAATGATCTATCTAAATTCAATGGAAAATACCATTTCAAGGATAAAAATAAAACAAATAAGGGATGATCATTAAATAATAATACTTACTTCTTCATTCAATGGTATGTAGAATCTCTCATGATATATAAGTTGTCATTTAGCTATATTAGATTTTGTTAATAAATAAGCTTGACTAAGTATAGTTGTTATACCAGCTGATCTCTATCGATTCATTTGCTTAAGAGGGATAGAGGAGTAGAGAGCAGGGACACTCTTGTGGAAAAGCAGGTTACCAGATCTAATCTGGTAACTGGACATCCTGTCAAATAAAGCAATGATACTTGCTAGGAAGAAGGTCCTCATTTATGATATTCTCTTAGCGGTCCTTATTCTTAGCAGATCTTCTTGGTTAAGGACTGCCTATAATAAATAAACCTAGAATCTATAGAATTATAAGGCATGGATCCCTGTAAAATGTCACATAATTTCAAGTTTGAAATGGAGATGGTTCGTAAATGAAACACACTCCCTTATTGTATAAGATCACCTCATGGAATCTCACTTGAAGACCTCACATTTTATTCTAAGCTCGGTGGTGTGTGTGATGTGGGAAGGAAGGGCCTGAGAAGGCACTAGGCATGTCCTGGGCCCTATGTGTCCTTGAAATTATTTATAAAGCTCGATACCAGATAAAATCTCTGATGAGTGTTAAGTCTGATTTGACAGTCTTTTTTGTTAGCTCAGTTGCTATCACTGGAAAGATCTCCATAGAAGGGCAATTTTCCTAATTTAGATTTCTTCTTGATAAATCTTAGGAAGAATTATCCCCAGTTTTGGCAGGCTTTTCTCAGATGAATGTTTGAATCTGTATAAATTAGTTGTATACTATTTTTATCTGTATGTACATTCCCTAATTGCTTTGTAGAAAGGGGCATGGCTCATGATTTCCTTCTAACCTTGTCCAGGGCTTTTAAAAAATCACCCCCAGAAAAGGCTTCCTGAACTCTATAGCAAGTAGAGCCACAAACGTTTATGGAGGATCTATTATGTACTGGGTACTATGCTGTATGCTGATACAAATGTAGACAAGACAGACTTGCTGCCTGCCCTTGGCGGTTAGTCCAGAGTTCAGTCTGTCTTTGAGGCTATCTTAGAGGTATTGGCAGAAGTAGAAAAGCTGGTAAAAGGAGAGCTAAGAGACCACCACAGAAATGCTGAGAGAAATGTGAGGGCTGTATAAGGTTATGTCTTCAACTCTTATCTGTATGCTATCTCAGGAGAGAGTCTGAGCGGTTCAGTTGGGGCGGTGACCTAAAAGTAACAGGTTAAATTCTCAGCAGGTAAAACTAAGCCAGGATCCTATCTAAGGAAGCCTTGAGTGGGGAGAGATATAACATTAAAGCCGAGTCAAAGTCCGTTATCAGGAGTTGATTCAAATGCTGGGTAGAACAAGTACATATGATAAGTTTAAGGGGCCAAAGGAAGTCCAGAATCAAGATTCAGAAACAACTTGGATCAAGAGCAGTCAAGGAACAAATGAGAACTCTCAGAGAGGACTGATGAGAAGAGCCTTAGAACATGTAGACCTAATCTTTGTTAATGAGCTTGTGCATGTGGCTTTGTCCAGTTCTTAAGTCTAGAAGTAGGGTGAATATTTCTGCATCACAGACTATTTCTATGCCTTGAAATATAGATGGTATATAAATGATAAATAACATACTAGCAACATTTTCATTGATGTTCTTGGAAGCTTTATGTTCAGAACTCAGAGAAACTAAAGCTTGTAAATCCCATAATAAAAAAATAATAGTTACCTGGATTTTATTATATCCTAGGAAGAGTTTCTCTAGTTTTACCAAAGATTGTAATTTGCCCAGTTCTCGTAGTCTGTTTTCCTCCAAGTGAAGTGCCAATAAAGAACTTGGTTTGGCAAAAGCACTGTCATTAAATGATCGGATGCGGTTATGATCCACTACCAATTCCTGAAGGACTACTAAGTTGTCAAGCCCTTCAACTTGGCTGATTTCATTACCTAAAAAGAAAGAAGTCATGATATATCAAGTGAGCCCAAACTTCTTGAATTAAAGGATATCTACTTACATATAAATATCTTTTAATCAGATGATTTTTCAAAAGAAGTAAAGGATTCAAGAAACTTATTTCCAAAGAGAAATTGAAATGTAATTTACAGGAAGGTAGCATCATCATAAAATAATATTTGCTAAAATTTCTCATTTGTGAATTTGAAAGATCAGGATGTGATGTACACAATGTACTGAAATGATCTAATATGTCTGTTCAGTAATTGTTAAAATAGTTGGTATTGACAAAAGTAGATACAGAAAAGTGCTGCAAAACATATGCTTCCTGAGTATATTATTACTCTAATAGACATTACAATAGTATATTTAATTATTTCTTAAAATAGACTAATTTGTTGTATTATGTTAGAAGAACACCATTAATTATGCTGTTCTTTCTCATATTTTTGCACTGCAACCATATTAAACACATCAAAGTTCATTTAATTCTTCAAAACTCTAAACCCTTATTTATAACCTATGATTTCTCTCTATTGTAGCTATCAATAGCTATATAGATAGTAATGATAACTTATGTGAAGACTCGTCACTTTACAAAATTTTTTTATATGTACAGTATTTTCTATCAGAGTCTCAAAATACTACAGGGGAAATATTTTATCTCTTTTTTCTAATCAGAAAATTGAAGGTCAGAGAAATTAAGTGGCTTTCTCAAAGACATAAAAATGGCAATATCAGGCCTAACTTAGACTTTTTACATTTTAAGCTCAATTATCTTTCTAGTATGCCACACTACATTTCATTCAATATTCATTCTCCTTGATTATTATGTGCTGAATTGTGTCCCCCTGAAATTAATATGTGAAAATCCTAACCTCCAGTACCTCAAAATGTGACTGTATTTGGAGACAGGGTCTTTAAAAGATAATTAACGTTAAAATGAGGTCATTGGGATGAGCGTTAATTTAATATGACTAGTGTCCTCATAATAACTGGCGTAAAGACAGACACATAGACCAATGGAACAGAATAGACAACCCAGAAATAAATCCACACATTTACAGTCAACTCTTTTTTAATAAAGGTGCTAAGAACATACATTGGGGAAAAGACAGTCTCTTCAATAAATGGTGTGGGGAAAACTGGATATCCCTATGCAGAAGAAATGAAAATTGACCCCTATCTCTTATCATATACAAAAATCAAATCAAAATGGACTTGGCAAAGATTTCTTGTGTAATACGTCAAAAGCACAGGCAGCCAAAGCAAAAATAGACAAATGGGATTGCATCAAGCTAAAAAGCTCCTGAACAGCAAAGGAAACCATCAACGAAGTGAAGAGATAGCTCACAGAATGGGAGAAAGTATTTATAAACTACCCATCTGACAAGGGATTAATAACCAGAATATATAAGGAGCCCAAACAACTCAACAGGAAAAAGGAAATGCATAGACATTTCTCAAAAGAAGAAATACAAATGGTCAATGGGTATATGGAAAAATGCTCAGCATTACTAATCATAAGGGAAATACAAACGAGATATCATCTCACCCCAGTTAAAATGGCTTTTATCAAAAAGACAGGTAATAATAAATGCTGACAGGGATACAGAGAAAGGGGTAGAATGTCTTCAAAGCTCTTTTCAGCCTTTCACTCATCTTTCTGTGTGCTTACTTCCTAAGTAAGCACATACATTTATGACTTCACCTTTCACTTCCATTGTGATCATTCTGAAATAATATATCTCTAGTCCTGACTTGTGGTCCAGTACTATTGCTAGAAAAACTTTCTTTTTTTTTGAGACGGAGTCTCGCTCTGTTGCCCAGGCTGGAGGGCAGTGGCGGGATCTCGGCTCACTGCAAGCTCTGCCTCCCGGGTTCATGCCATTCTTCTGCCTCAGCCTCCCAAGTAGCTGGGACTACAGGGCCCGCCACCACGCCTGGCTAATTTTTTGTATTTTTAGTAGAGACGGGGTTTCACCGTGTTAGCCAGGATGGTCTCGATCTCCTGACCTTGTGATCCGCCCGCCTCGGCCTCCCAAAGTGCTGGGTTTACAGGCGTGAGCCACTGCGCCCAGCCAACTTTCTATTTTTAATGCATCAAAATTGTTACAACACAAACTGATCTTTCTCTACTCTCAAATAAGCAACATTTCCCAATGACTTTAGCTTTAGTACCTCCTCTTGCCCAATCTCCCAATGAAATTTTAAAAACATCTGGGACAGTTTTTCTCCTTATTTTACATCTAATTAGCCACTAAGTCTTAATATTTCTTCCTTTTAAACTGCCTTTTGGACTCACCTCTTACCACTCCCACTGCCAGCACTCTAGTCTATGCCCTTATTATGTCATTCAAGCTGGATAGAAACTGCATGTGCTTTGAAGGTAGATAGATCTAGGTTTGACTTGGTACCATAACACACACTGGTGCAAACTTGGCAAATTATTAAACCACACTGAATGTCACTTTTTTCTTTTGTAAAATACATGTAACAATCCTTACCATGTAGAGTTGCTGTGAAGATTAAATATGACAATGATGTAGACAAACACCTTACCCACTGACTCCACAAATGGCAGCTGTTATTGTCAGAGTAAACTGCCTTACTTCCTGCATAAGGCTGCCCTAGTCTAATTTGCCATGCTAGCCATGGCATCAGAACACACTCCTCCCTTACATTATTCGATTGAAATAGACCTTCCAGGGTTAGGTTGTCTGCTTTTTTGTATGTCAATGTATCTTTTAAAAGATCTGGGCAGGGAGTGGTGGCTCATGCCTGTAATCCCACCATTTTGGGAGGCTGAGGTGAAAGGATCTCTTAAGGCCAGGAGTTTGAGACCAGCCTGAGAAACAAATTGAAACCCCATATCTACAAAAAAAGAGAGAAAAATAAAAAAATTAGCCAGGCATGGTGGCACAAGCCTATAGTCCCAGCTACACAGGAGGCTGAGGTGGGAGGATCACTTGGGCTCCAGAGGTTGAAGCTGCAGTGAGCTATGATCGTACCAATGCACTCCAGCCTGGGTGATAGAGAGAAACCCATTCTCAAAAAATAATAATAAATAATAAATAATAAAATAAAAAATGAAACAAAAACAAAAAACAAACCAAAAAAACACACGAAAACAAATACCAATCTGTCATAGCCATAAAAAAGAATGAAATCATGCCCTCCCTCTACAGCAGCCTGGATGGAGCTGGAGGCCATTATCCTCAGTGAACTAACTCAGAAACAGAAAACCAAATACTGCATGTTCTTTTTTTTTTTTTTTTTTTTTTTTTTTTTTTGAGACAGAGTCTCGCTCTGCCGCCCAGGCTGGAGTGCAGTGGCCTGATCTTGGCTCACTGCAAGCTCCGCCTCCCGGGTTCACGCCATTCTCCTGCCTCAGCCTCCCGAGTAGCTGGGACTACAGGCGCCCGCCACCTCGCCCGGCTGGTTTTTTTGAAATACTGCATGTTCTTATCTACATGTGGGAGCTAAGCAGTAAGTTCACAGTAAGTACACTCCAATAATAAGTACACTGCAAAAAGGGGGAGAATGGGAGTAGGGGTGAGGGTTGAAAAATTAGCTATTGGATACTATATTCACTATTCGGGCAATAGGTACACTAGCAGCCCAATTCCCACCAGAACATAATACCATGTTAACAAAAATACACATGTACCCCTTGAATCTAAAATAATTTTTTTTAAAAAAAAGATCTGTCATTGTGCTTAATTTCTTGGTTTTAAGGCCAAGTCTCCGGGTTCTTGATCCAAATCACAAGTGCTTTTGATAGATGCATTCAAATTTTTAAAAATATGGTCTAGAAAATCCTGTCTTTGAGAAGTTACTGTACTCAGATCAACTACCTCAGTATCTCCCCACATGTCCCACTGATGGATATACCTGCCTTTCTCCTATGCCATTAAAAATTATTGTTAGACTAATGTCCCAAGCCCTGTGTTTTTCTCATGCTACTTTTCTTAAAGTTTCAAGCTCCTACCTATTATGGACTATATCCTGTACAAATTTCTCTGCTTGACTTTCCCTACTTTGGTCCTGCTCTATATTTTCAACCTCAATTTTTCACTATTATACAAAATTTAAAAATTACTAATTGTTGGTGGGAGTGTAAATTAGTTCAAACATTGTGGAAGACAGTGTCCCAATTCCTCAAGGATCTAGAACCAGAAATAGCATTTGACCCAGCAACCCCATTACTGGGCATATCCCCAAACAATTATAAACCATTCTAATATAAAGACACGTGCACACATATGTTTATTGCAGCACTATTCACAATAGCAAAGACTAGAAACCAACCCAAATGCCCATCCGTGTTAGACTGGATAAAGAAAATGTGGCACATATACACCATGGAATACTATGCAGCCATAAAAAAGAATGAGTTCATGTCCTTTGCAGGGACATGGATGAAGCTGGAAACCCTCATTCTCAGCAAACTAGCACAGGAACAGAAAACCAAACACTGCATGTTCTCACTCATAAGTGGGAGAGAACAATGGGAACACAAGGACACAGGGAGAGGAACATCACACATTGGGGCCTGTCAGGGAGTAGGGGGGCAAGGGAAGGGAAAGCATTAGGAGAAATACCTAATGTAGATGACAGGTTGATGGGTGCAGCAAACCACCATGGCACGTGTATACCTATGTAACAAACCTGCACATTCTGCACATGTATCACAGAAGTTGAAGTATAACTTAAAAATTACTGTAAAGTAATGAGGCTTATTTAAATAAAAACTAAATAACATGATCTCATATATTGAAATGCGGATTATTTATCAAATTGATCATGTTTAGAGGATTTATAACTCTCTTAGAAAAGTGCATATTCTTTGTTCTCATCAGGTTGTTCCCTTTTCAAGTGTTGGCCCACAGACACCACAGTCATGTCCTGTGACTCTTTTCCTCCTTTCCCCTGCTTGCAAAGCACTCAGTAATGCTCACCTTCAGTCTAGATTCTATCACTCATTTAAAGAGCTCTATACATGTTGACGAGCTAATCTTTTAATTTCTCTTTTCTCTGAACTTCTGTTGCACTTAAGTTAGTAATACGTAGTCTGAACTTAATTCATCTTTGTCTCAGTACATCTCCACAGATAGATCTTAAACTACTTAGATCAAGGATTTCAATGATACATAATTATAATAACAAAGTACCTCCATATCTTTCATAGTACTTATGACAATTCTGAGTTTAATAAATACTTGTGAATTACCCACTAGTTTTTTTATTGTTTTTTAAGTTGAATACTATATACAAGTAAATTATGATGTAATACTGTCTATATTCTCAGAATACCGCATTGACCTTTGAAAATGGTTTCTAAAAGTATGTAAGTAGCCAGGAAAAATTCATTTGTGATTACTAAAATATTTTTGTCTGTGAATCTGTTTGAGTAAATACTGATGCTTATATTTGCTTATCAAAACAGAATGATGATAAAATCAGTTTTTAAAAATAAAGGCTTATACAATAACAGTATTTCTACTTACCCTGTAGAAAGAGGAATTTTAAATTTCTTAGTCTGTTAAGTTGTAGCTGGATCAAATTACAAATTCCATTGTAGGCCAAATGAAGAACTTCTAAACTGTGCATTATTGGAGGCAAATTTTCACTGCTCATTATGTCTCTGAAACACATAGGTAAGTTGGAGGCCATAAACTTAACTTCAAACCGTGTATATTATAAAAAGACAGTTCGGTATGTGTTTACTATAAACTGAAGTTAAGAAAATATAAATTTATTAATATATCAGAATTAAGCTATAATACATAGTCTGTTTATATTTTATGTAATATTCTTTAAAAAGTATGGTCTAGAATAAAGAAGTACATAAGGTGTTACAATGAAATCAATAGAAAATGCAATCAGGCAAGAAAAAAATGCATCCAGATTGGAAAGGAATAAATAAAACTGTCTTTATTTTCAGATGACATGATCCTGTATTTAGAAAATCCTAAAAGATCCACCAAAAAACTACTTGAAGCAATAAAGGAGTTTAGCAAGGTCACAGGATAAAAGATTAATATACAAAAATCAACTGAATTTTCTACCTACTAGCAATAAAAAATCTGAAAATGAAATTAAGCAAAAATTCTTTTTCACAAAGTATAAAAAAGAATAAAATACTTCAGCATAAATTAATAAAAAGTGGAAAATCTGTACACAGAAAACTACAAAACATTACTGAGAGAAATTAACAAAGATCCAAATAAATAGAGAAATATTCCATGTGTATGGATTAGAAGATTCCATATTACTAAAATGGCAATTCTCCCAAATTGATCAACAGATTCATTTAATACAATCTCTATCAAAAGCCCAGAAGACATCCCCCCCACTCACTGTGAATAACCATCTTGTCCTAAAATTTTTAAAGAAATGTAAAGAATCTAGAATAGTCAAAACAATCTTTTAAAAGAACAAAGTTGGAGAGCTTAAATCACTGATTTTAAAATTTTTTATAAAACCACAGTAATCAAACCAGTCTAGTACTGGCACAAAAGGACAGACATACAGATCAGTGGAACAGAACTGAGTACAGAAATAAACCCTTACATTTATGCTCAACTGATTTTTAGCAAAGGTGCCAAAACAATTAAATAGAGGAAAGGAGAGTGTTCTAATAAAATGGTGCTCAGACAACTGAATATCCACATACAAAAATAGATTTAGACCTCACTCCTACCTCACAACATACACAAACATTTAACTCAAAACAGATCATAGGACTAGATGTAAGAGTGAAAACATAAAACTTTTTAAAGAAAACAAGAGAACATCTTTGTGACCTTAGGTTAGGCAAAGAATTATTACATATAACACCTAAATTGCAATCTGTAAGAGAAAAGTTGATAAATTAGACTTTATCAAAATTAAAATTCCTTCAAAGACATCATTTAAGAAAATGAAAAGAGAAGCCACAGATTGAGAGACAATGTCTGTAAATCATTTATTTAATAAAGGGCTTACACCCAGTATAAAGACACTTAATAATGAAAAGCCAAGCAACCTAATTAAACAATTAGGTTTTTTAGGTTTTAGATTTGAATAGAGATTTTACCAAAGAAGATACATGAATGATTAATAAGCATATGAAAAACTGCTCAACACTATTTGTCATTAGGAAAATACAAATTAAAACCACAATGAGATACCACTTCGAATGTATTAGAATGGCTATACTATAAAAGACAGGCACGCACTGGCAGAGATGTGCAGGAATTAGAATTTTCATATGCTGCTGGTGATAATGAAAAATGGTGCAACCATTTGGGAAAACAGTTTAGCAGTTTCTTAAATAGCTAAATGTTAAGTTACCATATGACCCAACCATTCCATGCATAGGTATCTACCCAAAATAAACACAATGAAAATATGAGTGCACACAAATACTTGTACACAAGTGTTTAAAGCAGTGTTATTCAAACCAGTCAAAAAGTGGAAACAATCCAAATTTCCATCAACTGATGAATAAACATTATGTAACATATCCATATAGTCATATCCATAGTGAAATAGCCAATATATTCAGCAATAAAAAGGAGTGAACTACTAACACATTCTATAATGTGAATGAACCTTGAAAACATGCTGAGTGTAAGAAGCCAGAGGCAAAAGACCACCTATTTTATAGTTCCATTTATATGCAATGTCTAGAAAAATACAATTCTAGAAAACAGATTAGAGGTTGTTTGGGACTAGAGGTGGGAAAGGAAATTGACTATAAATAGACATGAAGGATCTTTTTGGTGAGATGGAAAATGTTATGAAATTATATTGCAGTTATGATTATACAACTATAAATTTAGTAAAATTATTGAATTATACATTTAATATAAGTAAACATGATACATAAACTGCCACTTCAATAAAACTATTAGAAAAATCAAATATGAATAGGATCCAAAAAAGTATGTATATAAATGAAATGTTCATAGTAGCTTTAATCATAATAGCCTAAAATTAGGAACAACCAAAATGTTCATCAATGATAAAAGCATAAATAACTTGTCATATAATACATATAATAGAATACTATTTGGCAATAAAATGAAATAAATTACTAACACTTGCAACAAAATGAATGAATCTCAAAAGCATTATGCTAAGTAAGAGGAGCCAGACACAAAAACTACTTACTACATAATTCCAATTATATGAAATTCTAGAAAAAGGCGAAATTACAGCAAGAGAGCAGATTAGTGGTTGTTGCCAGGTGCCAGGGTGTCAGGGGAGGGATTACAAATGAACTTTTTGGAATGGGAATACTTTGTATTTTGATTGTGGTAGAGGTTTTATGATTGCATACATTTGTCAAAATTCATTAAAC
The DNA here is from genome assembly GCF_000951045.1 of Mandrillus leucophaeus. Taxonomy (NCBI): domain Eukaryota; kingdom Metazoa; phylum Chordata; class Mammalia; order Primates; family Cercopithecidae; genus Mandrillus; species Mandrillus leucophaeus. The sequence goes on from NW_012109119.1 coordinate 987,880, forward strand.
TTTACACTTAAATTGGTCAATTTTGTTGCATGGAAATTATACTTTGATAGAGGTAATAAAAGGCACAAGGAATGTTCTTTATTGGGAAAACTGGAATGAAAGTATTCTGATTTGGAGATACACATTATAAATATATATATCATATATATGATATGTATTATATGATATGATATATATATGTTCTATCAAAATATGTAAGGAGGTGGAAGGTTTGTCTTCATTTTTTGCGTAAAGTATATATTCCATTGGTGCTGAGTCATTAAGTGACCAGATAAATAATTTAGAAATAAAAGCAAAACAAATGCTAAAAAAAAAATCCCATTTCCATGCTACTGTGTATAGGGTTCCTTTGTGGGTTGATAAAAATGTTTATGATGAATAAACTAAAAATTGCTAAATTGTACACACAGGGTGAGTTTTATGGTATGTGAATTGTACCTCAATTTTTAAAAAAGAAACCCAAGGTCACCAAACATGTAGTACAAGGCCTTTTGTTTGTTTGTTTTTTGTTTTTTTCCCTTTGTTCACAATACAGGTTTGAAATGGAGAAGGCAGGGAATAAACAATGAGAGAAACATTTTGAGTATCTTTTTATTTATGAAGTTTATTTTTGGCATGTAGCTATAAATAAAATAGGTATTACAATAAGCTAAATGTTATGTACTGGAATGTGTTACTGCTATCATTAATGTGATTAACTGCTTTTAAAATTCCCAGCCAAAATTAGTTATAATCATAAAAATAAAGAATACTACCTGTTTGTTTTTGAAATTCCTTGCTGTCCATAGCCACTTGAAGGCACTTTCTGGTACAGTAGTTGTCTATTGGTTAAGTGAGTCTGAGGCTTTAGTCTGGGCATGATTGATTCAATATGATTATAGTTGAGGCATAAGACCTACAGAAAGAATATCTTATTAATCAGAAATCCTGGAAATTATTAAAAATTGTATGGATAAAACTTGGCATATACCACATAATTTAATAATATATTAGTGCTAAAACAACAAATGTTTATATCCTAAATAATCTAGACTTAGTTTTGAATGTGTTTTTAATCTGACATTCTGGGAAATTACAATACTTCACATGGAGACTCTAGAAAGCTCCTCAGCTTTCTCAATCTGTACTCCTGATTTCTCCAAACCTGACAAGGATGAAATAATTTTTAGTCGAAGAGACAGCTATTTATCTATGTTTAAAAGGCCTTAGTAGATGGCTGAGTCAAGGAAATAATAAAGGAGGCAATAAGGCCATTTAAAGAACCTAGAAACTTCTTTCCATGTCTGCCTTCAATCCCATCTCTGACTACAGAGGAAAATTTACTACATATGTGACAATCACATAAAACTGAGGTCAAAGCAAAATCACTTTGGAAGGTAATAGTTTTTTTCTTGCTCAGTAAAAAAACAAACAAAAAAAACCCAAAGAAAATTTAGGAATAATTTATCTACTTTAATAATGTGGAAATATCATTTAATCCAAAGTAAAGAAGATAAAACTTGCATTGGAAACCTTGAAAGAAAGAAAAATTTGTGAATGACTCACCTTCACATTAGGTAGATAGATTAATCCACTGAATGAAGTAAGATTATTGTTCTGTAGATTCACATTACATACATTTCTAAATTGGTCGACTGGAATCAAATCCACTGTTCTGAATTTAGACAAATACAGTTACTATTTTAATAGGACAGGAAAATATAGGAAAAGGTGAGTTCCTTCACATATAGCCACCAAAGACATTAAAAATAGTCTCACCTGACAAATATAAAAATAATTACTTTAATGTAAAATGAATTGGTTAAATGATTAGCTGAATATACATTTTGGTTGGATACTTATGCAAGAAAGTGACATAGAATTTGGTTGCTTTCAAAAAAAATCTATTACCATATAAACATAGCACTATTATAGAAGAAACTTGTAAAAGAGATATTCCACTTTCTTTATAAATTCACATATATGTTCATGAAATCATAGTGAAGTTGATATAGTAAATCATAAGATTTTCAGGTTATAAACTTCAGATGATATATATGAAGCAGGTCATTTCTGAAATACCAGGAAGTGGCTGGGGATGGGAAAGGAAAGGAAAAGCAGGTAAGGGCTTTGAAAATAAGAGTTTCTGTGAGATCTTCTGGAAACCTTTATTGCATTCCACCCTGTGTGAACATTTTGGTAATTAAACAGAATGCTTGATTCACAGTCCATAGCTATATCTTCATTTGAGCCATGACAGAGAAGAACATAAAACTACATCCCTTTCCCTAACCAGTTCTCTAAACAAATCCTAAACTTGAAGTTACAATTATGACATACTTTTACCCATTAATAAGTTATTCATTCATTCAACATAATTTCATTAGTATTTCCTAAGTGCAGCGAATGTGTTTGGAAAGGCTACAAGAAGGATGAAAGAAACGTTTCAGCCCCCAAGAAGAGGGAGCCAGAAAAATGAAAATAAAGAGGAGAATTGCTATGATAGAGTTAGCATCTCTATCATACCAATGTAATGGCATTTTGGGGAAATAAAATCTGTAGCATGGAGCAGAAAGATCTTGAGATGATATTTGGAACATTTGTAGGTATTTGTCGAGCAAATTAGCAGAAAAGAGTTCTAGGCAGTGCAACAGGTACAAACAAAGGCAGAAACAAACATGAAAAAATATCTTATGATTGAGATTCAGTAACTAGAATATTTCAGAATTCCTGAAATATGAAGTGTCATGGGCAGTAAAGAAAAGGACTACAATAGATAATAATGGACAGATAATAAAGAGTCTTTTATGCCATACAAAGGAATTTTTAATTTTAGGCTGGGCACAGTGGCTCACACCTGAAATCCCAGCACTTTGGGAGACTGAGGCAGGTGAACCACTTGAGCCCATGATCGGCGACTAGCCTGGCAAGATGGCATAAATGCTGTCTCCACAAAAAGTACAAAGAAAATTTGCCATGCTTGGTGGTATGTGCCTATAGTAGGAGGATCGATTGAACCTGCAAGGTTGAAGCTGCAGTGAGCCATTTTTTGAGACCCCATCTTAAAAAACACGCATTACTTAGCATGAACCTTTGCAGTACAGTAGATAATTTTATGAGTTATTGATTATATTTATATAAGATGTATACATTTATAAGCTTCAGAAAAATGATAATTACATAATGTAATTATAATGTAAAAAGGCATATAATAAAATGATTGTACCTAATGGATGATGAAGTCCAATTTAGTTCTTGCATTTGCACGAAGTTGGAATGTCCTTGTCGTTCTGCAATCATGTCAGAAGTAAGTCTACCACCAAACAAATCTTTTGCATTCTCAGTCTCTGGTGGTTCCTATATGAAGGCATTTACAAAATGATGTCCTGTCTTACAGATGACTAAATTATGTAGTTCTCTGATTTCAGGTAAAAATTCAGTGGACTTATTTTTCCAGATTCCTCCTACTAAGTAGAACTAAATCCTGTGCATTATATATAAAACAAACATATGCAGGGCAAGGTGGCTAATACCTATAATCCCAGCACATTGGGAGGCCAAGGTGGGAGGATTGCCTGAGTCCAGGAGTTCGAGATGAGGCTGGGCAACAAAGTGAGACCCTGTCTCTACAAAAGCAAAAAAGAATTAGTCAAGCACAGTGGCACATGCCTGTAGTTGTAGCTATGTGGGAGGCTGAGGCCAGAGAATGTCTTGAGCACAGGAGTTCAGAGGCTGCAGTGAGCTATGATCATGCCACTGGATTCCAGTCTGGGTGACAGAGTGAGACCCTGTCTCTAAAAAATTTTTTAATTAAAAAAATTAAAACCCAACATATGAATACTGAAAGATGTGGAGAAGGCAGCAGACCAGGTAGGTACCTCAGGACCTGAGGAATGACACCCTGGATTTTCTTTTTGCCTCACCTTCTCTACTGGGTGCTAGAGAAGCTAGAAACCCAGAAATGACAATAAGAAAAAAACAAGACAAAGTACGCAAAAAGCCTACTGTCTCTAGTCAAAGGATCAGGAAAGGGGAAGCCTAGCACAGCAGAAAACTTTAGACAATAACAAGCCTACTCCTGCTAAACCCTACAGAATAAACTGTGGCCCCAACTTCATGCCCACAAGTAAAAGCAGAATGGGCTGCTTAGACTTTAACCTGTGCTCATTTGTAACAAGGCACTTCTCCATTATCCACCTGCTGAGTGGGAACCTGGACTTTCATCCCCCATCAGCAGTAACACATGGCCCCACTCCCTACCTGCAAGTGTTATTGTAGATAACATGGGGAGTCTGGATTCCCACTTCCACCCACTCATAATGAGTTATCTGCGGAGCATCAATTAGGTGTTCCTGTCTCTCCCAGCCAGGATGAATCAGTGGAGGGAAATAGTAACAAGGAGTTCCTTCCTTCCCAGCCCGAGTAAATCAATGGAAGTCTGGTGGGGAGCATGAACTCCTACTCTAGCCTAGCAGTTAATGAAGAACACACCTCCAGGTTGTCAACAGAGGCCACATGGAGGAACTTGGACTTCTATCTCCCACCTGACAGCAACGAAGTGGTTCCCCATCTTCTCACTGGTATAGTGTCAAGGGGAGGCTTGCTAAAATAGATTTAAATAAGACCCACGTAATACCCCAAATGTCCAGAATAAAATAAAAAATATGTCATGCTAAGAACCAATAACATCTCAACTTGAATGTGAAAAGACAATCGACAGATGCCAACTTTGAAATGATACAAATATTTTTAATTGTCTGACAGGCATTTCAAAGCAGTCAAAGGAAAAATGCTCAACAAGTGATTATGAACATACTTGAAACAAATGAAAAAACAGAAACCTTTAGCAAAGAGATAAGTGATAGCAAAGCAATAGAAGATATGAAGGATGAAATGAAAATTTTAGAATTGAAAAATACTATAAACAAATAAATGCAATGGATAGGGACTCAATAGCAGAATGGAGAGAAAAGAGAAAAAAATAACGTGAAGACAGAACAATAGAAATTACCCAGTATGAACAAAAGAGAGAAAATAGACCCATAAATAAATGAGCCTCACTTTACCAAGACAGACATATCCTGTACTTGTGGAACCATACAAAAGATTTAATATTAGTATCACTAGATTCATAGAAAAAGGAGAGAAATAATGTGGGGCTGAAAAAGTATTTGAAGAAATTATAACCAAAAATCTTCCAAATTTGGCAAAAGACATAAACCAAGAAGCTAAGAATCTAATCAAACCTCAGATGGGAAAAAAACCCAAATCCATGCAAGGACACGTAATAATAATCAGAATCAAATTTCTAAAAACTAATGGCAGAGAAAAAAGGCATGAAAAAAGTGACAGAGGAATTAAATCTTACCTGTGAGGGAAAAACAATGTGAGTGACAGCAGATTTCTAATCAGAAAGCATGGAAACCAGAGGATGTGGCACAACATTTTCAAGTGGTGAAAGAGAAACATCAACCCAGAATTGTATATCCAGGGAAAATATCATTCAGAAATAAAAAGAGAAAGCAAGACATTCTCAAAGGAAGGAAAACTAAGCAAACTGTTACCAGCAGACCTACCTTAAGAAATGACTAAAGAAAGTTCTTGAAATGGAAAGGAAAAGAAAGGAATCTTGGAATGCCAGGAAAGAGGAAAGCACAATGGAAAGAGTATTAATAAACTTCCCTTCTTTTCTTGATTTTTCTAAATTATCTTTGATTAGTTGATGTAAAAAAAACCTATAATATTGTCTCATTGGTTCTCAATGTATATAGTGAAAATATAAACAGGGGAGAATAAATAGACTGAAAGGAAAGTAACATTTCTACACTTTACTCAAACTGGTAAAATGTCAACCCTAACAGACTATAATAAAGTATGTATATGCATTGTAATACTTAGAACAACCACTAAAAAAAACTATATGGAGAGATACACCAAAAAACACTATGGATAAATAAAAATAGAATTTCAAAATGTGTTCAAGAAGCTCACGGGAAGGCACAAAAAAAGAAAACAGAAGAAAGATAAACAAAGGAAACAAATATAAAACAAGAAAACAAAGTGGCAGACTTAAGCCCTAACAGGTCAGTTAACTATATTAAATATAAATGGCCTTTGTTCATCAATTAAAATATAAAAATTAGCTAAAGATAACATGATCCAACTGTATGTTGTCAACAAGAAACTCACTTCAAATATAATATATGCAGGTTGAAAGTAAAAGAACAGAAAAAGATATCCTATACATTAATCAAGAGAAAGCAGGAGTGGCTTCATTAACCTCAGATAAAGTAAACTTTGAAGCAAAGGAAATTACCAGAGTCAGAGGGGACACTACCTACTGATAAAAGGGTCAGTCCACCAAGAAGACATAACAGTCTTAAATGTGTATGTACCAACAACAGAGCTGCAAAATATTTGAAGCTAGAGTCCCCAGTTATTTTAGCCAATGATGTAGGTATTGCTGTGAAGGAATTTTGTAGACATAATTAAAACTCCTAGCAAGCTGACTTTCAATAAGGAGATCATCTTGAACAATCTGGATGGGCGTGATTCAAACAATTGCAAGGCTTTAAAAGCAGAGGTGAGGTTCCTGAAAGAAAGAATTTTCCTGAAGAAAATCCACTCATGGACAGCAGCTTTCATCTATGCCTGTGAGCCCCAGCCTGCCCATAATCTTCGCTTCCTGATGGCCTGTCCTATGGATTTCAGACTTGTTTAGGCAGTCCCCTCCATTATTAAATATTTCTTGATATGTATATATCTATATATAGACATAGATATCTCTATATGTATATCTGTCTTACTAGTTCTGTTTCTCTTGTTGAATCTTCAATAATAAAATCTCAAAATAAGTTTTAAAAACATTAATTCAGCCTTAGAAATACCATTGCTTTTGTGTTTTTCATAATTATACAAGCAACATATGATTAGTGTCCTCCTAAATCAGGGATTGGTAAATGTTTTCTAGTTTTCCTGTAAAGAGTCAGTCAATATTTTAGCCTTTGGGAACACTAGCTTCTCTGTTACTATTTAATTTTGCCACTGCAGTGTGAAAGCAGTCATAGACTATATATAAACAAACAGGCATGGATGTGTTCCAATAAAATTTTATTTACAAAAATAAGTGGCAGGTCACATTTGGCCCAAGGGCTATTGTTGACAATCTATTTCAGACAAATGGTTTGAACTTCATCTAAATAAAACTGGTAAATCATTTGATCTACTTTTACTCAAACTCCTTTCTTTTTTTCTACTCTGTTAAAACTTCATATCTAAATTGAGAATATGTATCCTTAATGCAAAAAATAATCTTTAAAAAATAAAAGTATGTGGGAACAAAAGATAAAATGAAAACACAACTACCCAAATCATTCTTCGGTTCCTCCTAGTCTATGCCCTCCCTGGGTTTCTACTCCCACTCCAAAGAAGACAATGTAATTATATATCTAGAGAGTGTTGGACAGAGAATGAGGCTCATGTGCCTATGATTTACCATTAAACAGTCATATAATTTGGAAGAAGTCATGTAACTTCTCTAGAGTTGCTTGTGTTCATACATAAAATAAAAGATTTTGACTATGCCATTTCCAAAGTCTATTTATATCTCAGACACTCTAGCATTATATATTACTGTATTACCTACCTCTGCACCCACTTTTCATGACTTCTTTTTCTACATATGTTTAATAAATGCAAGTATTAGAGCCTCACTTAGATTTCTTTTCTTTCTCTACTCTCTTCCATTAGACGATATTGCATATGCTTTTGGTCTTAACTGTTAACTGTCTTCAAATTACATTCAAGTCCAAACATATGTAAAGTAAATTTTCATATGCAAATTTAATCCTGTGATTTCAACTGCCTGCTTGACATCTCCAGTCAGATGATCTCCATATAAAACTAAAGTCCAATACTAATCATCTTACACCCCGAAATTGCTTTTCTTCCTATATTCATATTCCGTTATGGTGTCTTTTATTGGCAAAGACTCAAACCTTGTAGACATCTTTCAGTCTTCCTTTCCCTTGCCCTTCAAATCCAATGCATTCCCATTACCTTGCATTTAAAATCTAAATTCTTCAGTCTAGTCTTCAAGATGTCCAATTATTAATTCATACATTTATATTTTGCCTCATTCCACAAATAATTTGTGGCAGCTTACAGGAAACACATATAATCAAAGAGTAAAATGCAAATCAAACATAATGAAAATCAAGCTCACTAGGATTAGTGACAAAAAGACTATAAGATCCTATACGGTTTATATTATTGAATCATAAATTTGGTCCTGAGCTTTTAGGTAAAGTGAAAAGGAATATAATTAAATAATACTCATTGATATGGATTGGCTCTGTGTTCCCACCAAAATCTCATCTTGAATTGTAATAATCCCCTCCTGTTGTGGGAGGGACCCAGTGGGAGCTAAGTGAATCACGGGGGTGGGTTTTTCCTGTGCTGTTCTCATGATAGTGAATAAGTCTCATGAAATCTGATACTTTTATAAAGGGGAGTTCCCTTGCACATGCTGTCTTGCCTGCCACCATGTAAGACCTGCCTTTGCTCTTCCTTCATCTGCCATGATTGTGAAGCCTTCCCAGCCATGTGGGACTGTAAGTCCATTAAACTTCTTTCCTTTATAAATTACACAGTCTCAGGTACGTCTTTATTGGCAGCATGAGAACAGACTAATGCAGTAAATTGTAGAGTCATGTGCTGCTGTAAAGATACCCAAAAATGTGGAAGTGACTTTGGAACTGGGTAACAGGCACAGGTTGGAACAGTTTGGAGGGCTCAGAAGAAGATGGGAAAATGTGGGAAAGTTTGTAACTTCCTAGAGACTTGTCGAATGGTTTTGGCCAAAATGCTGATAGCGATATGGACAATAAGGTCCAGGCTGAGGTGGTCTCAGATGGAGATAAGGAACTTGTTGGGAACTGGATTAAAGGTCACTCTTGCTATGCAAAAAGATTGGTGACATTTTGCCGCTGCCCTAGAGATCTGTGAAACTTTGAACTTGAGAAAGATGATTTAGGATATCTGGTGAAAAATTTCTAAGTAGCAAAGTGTTCAAGAGGAAGCAAAGCATAAAAGTCTGAAAAATTTGCAGCCTGATGATGCAGTAGAAAAGAAAAACCCATTTTCTGGGGAGAAATTCAAGCTAGCTACACAAATTTGCATAAGTAACAAGGTGCCAAATGCAAATCACCAAGAGAATGGGGAAAATGTCTCCAGGGCATGTCAGAGACCTTCATGGCAGCCACTCCCATCACAGGCCTGGAGGCCTAGGAGGGAAAAAATGATTTCCTGGAGCAGTCCAGGGCCCCCCTACTGTATGCAGCCTGGGGACTTGGTACCCTGTGTCCCAGTCACTCCAGTCATGGCTAAAAGGGGCCAATATATAGCTCAAGCCATGGCTTCATAGGGTGCAAGCCCCAAGCCTTGGCAGCTTTGAAATGGTGTTGGTCTTGTGGGTACACAGAAGTCAAGAATTGAGGTTTGGGAACCTCTGCTTAGATTTCAGAGGGTGTATGGAAATGCCTAGATGTCCAGGCAGAAGCCTGCTGCCCTCTGCTAGTGCAGTGCCAAAAAGAAATGTGGGGTGGGAGACCCCACACAGAGTCCCCACTGGGGCACTGCCTATTGGAGCTGTGAGGAGAGGACCACCGTCTTTCAGACCCCAGAATGGTAGATCCACCCACAGCTTGCACTGTGCACCTAGAAAAGCCACAGACACTCAATGCCAGCCTGTGAAAGCAGCTGGGAGGGAGGCTGTATCCAGCAAAGCCACAGGAGTGGAGCTGCCTAAGGCTGTGGGAGCCCACCTCTTGCATTAGCGTGACCTGGATGTGAGACATGGAGTCAAAGGAGATCATTTCAGAGCTTTAAGACTTGGCTGCCTCACTGGATTTTGGACTTGCATGGGGCCTGTAGCCCCTTTGTTTTGGCCAATTTCTCCCATTTGGAATGGGTGTATTTACCTGATGCCTGTACCCACATAGTATCTAGAAAGTAACTAACTTGCTTTTGATTTTACAGGCTCATAGGCAGAACGGACTTGACTTGTCTCAGCTCGCACTTTGGACTGTGGAATTTTGAACTAATGCTGAAATAAGTTGGGGGACCGTTGGGAAGGCATGATTGGTTTTGAAATGTTAGATCATGAGATTTGGGAGGGGCCAGGGGTGGAATGATACGGTTTGGCTCTGTGTCCCCACCCAAATCTCACCCTGAATTGTAATAATCCCCACATGTCATGGGAGGGACCCAGTGGGAGGTAATTGAATCATGGGGTTGTGTTTTTCTTATGCTGTCTCATGATAGTGAATAAGTCTTATGAGATCAGATGGTTTTATAAAGGGGAGTTCCCCTGCACATGCTCTCTTGCCTGCTACTATGACTTTGCTCTTCCTTTGTCTTCCATTATGATTGTGAGGCCTCCCTAGCCATGTGGAACTGTAAGTCCATTAAACCTCTTTCCTTTAAACACTGCCCAGTCTTGGATATGTCTTTTTAGTAGCATGAGTTGAGACTAATACACTCATTGTCAGTGAGCAGAACGTAACTTTTCCTTAGGGGTAAATGTTTTTCTTACATTTATTTCTATAAGTGCTTTCTCATGTGGCCCTTCAAATGAGGTCACAGAGAGATAGGACAGATAAGATCCTCAACATCTTTAGAGTAAATGTAGTACTGGTCTTATAGGAGTATTTTAAAAAACATTCTTCAGTGAAAGCTAACAACTAAATAAAGCCCAGTATACAAGGTTCTAGGGAATTTGTATGTGTTGGAGTGAGAAAGTTTTAGTGACCCATTCTGAGGAGGGTCCAGAAAACAGAAGGGTTAGGATTAGTAATCTTCTTGGAGTACCTCAGAATACTAAATGATAATGAACTATCTTTCAATTTTCTAGAAAATTTGATGTGTTTTCTTCTCTGATAGGAGCTAGGCAACATTACACAGGGAAACCTTTTACTCTTTACACATTTGTCACGCATTTACCCTGTTATGTGGAAAACAGGAGCCCTATGAATTTGCTCGTTATAGAATCCAAGTATCCAAATGTTGCTTTCACATTCAGTCCTAGGGTCTGTGTCTGGTTTTCTTTACAGCTTACTTAGTAATGTTGACATACCACGTTTGTTGGTTCAAATATATTTTTATTAATTATTAATATTAGCAACTATATTTTCACTGAAAATAGAAAGCTGCTTTTAGGCTTAAGAGGATGGTAAAGCTCCAGTGCATAATTTTTCTATCTTGCCCCATAAAATTGTGTTCTTTACCTTTTAGGCACTGAATTCAATGGGTTCTATTGTAAGCAGCACAACCCTCCCCTTCCACCACAATTCGGACAATTAAGAATTGACCAGATGACAAAATTTAAAAATCCAGATCTAAAATAAGCTTTGGAGACTTAGATTACAAGTATAGTAAATTTGGCTATCATGCTAGTGATAAAGCAATGTTCAAAATGACTATGTCCTATGACTATGTGACTGCAGCTTAGACCAAATGTTATGAGTCATAAAACAACTTACAATTGATATCCCATCCAAAGCTTTCAGTTCTGGAAGATGAAATATTACAAACAACCGGTAGTTTTCTTGATTCCATATAATAATGTTTCCACACATGTCTAGAATGACCAAGTTGCATAAACCCTAGGTAATAAAATACATATATTTATCTATATGTATATTTAAAGCACTCTAGTAAGTGGTTAGCCATCCTCAAATTTTAATATTGGAATTATATTAGCTATCTTTCCATGGGATTTCAGTGCTTTTAAGTACTTTTTTTTTTTTTTTTTAGACATGGTCTTATGCTGTTGCTCAGGCTGGAGTGCAGTGGGTCAGATCATAGCTCATTGCAACCTCAAACTCCTAGGCTCAAGTGATCCTCCCACCATGGCCTCCCAAAGTGCTGAAATTATAGGCATAAGCCACCATACCCAGCCTAAGTACACTTTTAAGAGCAAGCGTTACCCTTTCAGACCACTAAGGTATAATTCTGTGCAATATTTCAATGGTCTATGTTATAAAATCAGAGTCTCTTTTAGGATACTAGTGCCAAATGTATTATCTATTAATGGTAAGGGCTTAGAGGGAACTTTGCTATGTTCAAGACAAATACACTTTGTTTATGGAATAATGGCTTAATAAATGGATGTATGTGTCTATATAGATATAACAGGAATAAAAGACACTGCTTTTTGAAAAGCGATGAAACTGAACTGCTTCTACTTTCTGAGAGGGTAGTAGAATTCATCCTAAGGGAAATGTGCTGTTTTATTAGACAAGACACTTTGATATGCCTTTGTTGTGAAGGAAGGGTCTTGGTAGGTATGGAAGGGAGAGGTGAAGACAAGAGGGAGTAAAACTACTGTGCATCATAATGTGAAATGGCTTATTGTGTTGCTGGTGTTGTTGATTAGGTTGCCTCCCTAGCTCTATAAGTAGTAATTATATTGGGGGAATAGAATGGGGAGAAGTCTGAATTAAGAAAAGACAGGAAATGGACACAAGTTTTTGGTAGGAGATAAAGTCCTAGTAATATTGTATCAGCAAAAGGAGAGGCCAGTGTAAGACCCATAGTGTTAGAAAATGGCCACTGAACTTTAGAAACAATGAAGTCAAACATGACATTTGAAGTAGATTATTGTTCTGTGCTATAGAAACCCTATGTTTTGTTCAAACCTTTAGTAAATCCTATTACACAATAGCCTTAAATTAGTGGTTTCTTTGGGGGAATTAAAGAAAGCAAATCTGAGCAAAGGTGACCGAATTTGAGCCACTGGTAAGAGAACAGTGAGAGATCATCAAGAATTGTACTGAGAACTGGAGAATGCTAAAGAATCCCTGGAAATATGAAGAAGGCACTAGTTAGGAGGAATAGGTTTGGTTTATCACACTTGAGTATTAAAAAAAGTTACCCCAGAAGGATAGCAAATGGGGACATTATGTATACACAGATATATATTTGTATGTATACAAAATTGAATGCAAATACATTTTAATAACCTTGTTATTCTTATTTTTATTTTCTTTATATTTTCCAAATTCTGTGCAGTAAATATGCATTACTTTCATAATATAAAGAAACAATACATATTTTAAAAAACAAAAAAATTACTACCCCAGATAATTACCTTTAAATTGTACATCTCCTGATTGACAGCAATATAGTTATTGCTTATGTATAACTCAACAAGAGTAAAAGATTTTTGTAAACCACTCAATGAAGTGATTCTGTTGTTCTCAAGAGAAAGGGAGTGAAGATGAAGCATATTATCAAAGGTATGCTGTTCCAAACCAGTGAGAAGATTATTATTTATGCTGAGGCGAGTTAATTTAGTCATCTTAGAAATACCTAGAAAAATAAGCAAATTCAAGAAAAGATCCAGGTAACACTAAAGGGTTAATTTAAAAAATAACTGGCTGGTCATTTTATTGTAATCAAATAGCTAGGTGCAAATGGCTTTAAAGATTGTGTAATACTAACCATATTGCTTTTCCCTTTGTTTTGGAAGAATATAATCTTGTATATAAGCCCCATCTCAAACATCAAATTCAAATTTTGTATTTCTAAGTAGATTCCTTCTTCTTAGGAGTTAAGGAAAGGCATTACATGAACATATTGAATTTCTCTTTCAAATAACCTTAAAATGATGTAATTAATTAAGATTTTCACCATTTTGAAAACAAAAAGCTCTACACAAAGCTGAAAATAATCACCAGCCCTCATTTTTAAACATTAAGGGGAAGGAACCACATTCTGGAAAGTGCATCATTTGTATTAAAATGAACGATTTAGCCTAATTTTACTTTCATATGCCTAAAAGTACTCTAAGATGGAAGTTTAGAAAATAGGACCAGTCTAACTCCTGCGTACATTATGTACTGCAAGCACTTTATAAGTATAGCCAGGATGGTGCAGTTGAAAGACAAGAACTTCGGAATCCTAGTTGGCTTCAAATGTATCACTACTAGGTTTGTGGTGATACATAAATTATGTAACTGCTGAGCCTTAATTTCCTCATCCAAGGAGTTATGAAACTCCATACTTCCAAGGAGTTATGAAATTAAATGGAATAATGTTTGGGAAGTATCAAATAATTATCTGTGGTCCCTTTCACATTAGTTCCTATTGTGGGACTGTACAATGTTGAAGGTGAATCAATCCAGGGCAAGACAGGATCAAAGCCATCAGAGCAAAAATCATCAAATGGATATGGAACCTACCCATGTGTGAAAAAAAAGGAGAAACTCCTGTTAAAGTTTAGAGGGGTAGCTATCTTCTCCAAAATGTAGGTGTAAGAAAAATACAGATTGGAAGATTCTTCTGTTTAACAAGTTTATGGAAGGAAATGAAAAGGAAATAGGGTTTTTAATTGTTATGTACAAAGCAAAACTAATACCCAGCTGTAGGGGAATGGGAGACTGGTGATAGTTCTAGACACAGGTGCCTGAGCTACCCCTAAGTTTACTCTACTGAAATCTACAGAAGAGAGGCCTGTGAATCTGTGTCTTCAATAAGTATCCCAAGTGATTCTCATGATCAAGAAAGTTTTAGAAACATATTGTTAACAACCATTAAAATGAAATATTTAACAAATGTTATGTATGCTTTCTTAGATATATTTAATACTTGCTTGTATATATACAATTTTTTGAAATCAAATCTTCTATTTTATGAAAAATGTAGTATATATACATGCTAAAAATAATCCAATTCGAAAATGAATAAAGTATAAATTCCCTTTCCCAGCCATGATTTCTAATTCTTACCTTCTCTCCTTGACAAACACAACCATGTTACCAAAATGCACATACAGAAATATTCTTTATTCAGATAAGTGTATGTCTGTATACACATATACATATTTCTCTTTTCAATCAAATAGTGCACACTTGTGGAAATATTTTTTAATTTCTAGGCGTTAGTTACTCTTTTGAGTAGATGGAGAGGGAGAATAAAAGAAAGTTGGTAGCAAGTCATGGAAAGCTTCCTTCAATTTCTTTCTAATGAAGGTAAGAATAAAATAAAGCTGGGGAGGAGTCAGAAAATACTTGACTTGGTAGTATGTATTCTGGGACACGTTCTCTAAACTCATGATATTTAGCTGTAGATAAGCATAAATCCAAATGAAGAGAAGAATCTAAGAAGCGTGGAAGGGGAAAGGGAGGAAAAGTCTTTTTCTCTCTGGTTCAGAAAAATATGTTTTAACACTGAACTTTAAACAGTCAAATAAAATATGTTATATTGGTATCATTATTATTAAGATATTACTAAAGCTGCTTAATTGGACTTGTATGTGGATCCATGGAAAAGGTTACATATAGTATATTTTATTTTCAACCTCTAATGAGTATAATTTTCATTTTTTGTTGAAGTATTCAAATTTCCAAATATAACCTTAATTTTATATTTTTAAAACAGAACTAGTCTGCTTCATCTTTTTCAAAAGCATACCTCATTCATTTGTGCATTCAACTTTACAGACGTTAATGACTAACTAGTTGGTATGTGCTAGTGTTTGGTAACAGATTATAAACTAGCACAGAGGAGAGGAGAGAGAAGGCACAGGAGATGAAAGTCAGCTTGCTGGGCTCATATAAAGTAAAATAGTCACAAATTCCATGAATAGGTATGAACTTGTTTTAATTTTTTATTTATCTTTTATTTTTTAATTGGACAGATAATATTGTATCTATTTATCTTGTACAACATGATGTTTTGAAGTGTATATATATATAGTAGAATGGTCCAATATAGCTAACTAATAGTTGTATTACCTCACGCAGGTATTTAGAATACTCTGCCACAAAACTTGGAACTTTCCTAGAGATCTTCCTCTTCAGAAACTCTGTTCTCAGGGTTATTTTTTGCTTTGTTGTTTAGACATCCATATTTTGAGACTTCAAAGTTCTTAAGTACCTTACCTTCTATCTTTGAGATGCAGTTTCCATCTAATGTGAGCTCTTCCAAGTTAATACAGGATTCCAGACCCTCCATTTTAGTGAGATTATTATTGCTGAATGATGCCCATTTCAAATTTTCCAATTTTTCTAAATTTGTGATTTCAAAAAGATGTTGTCCATCTAAATTTAAGGCAGTTATCTGTAGGATAATTTACATTATATGTTATTTCTAAATCTTATAAATAAATTCAGTCAATGTTAGTAACATTTTAAAAAGCTAATGAAATAATTCAAATGTGATAAGTAGGTATCAAAAGAATTCCTTCAGGAATATTATGAAGCTATTAGTTTACAGAAAAGTAAAATTTGACAAGATTATGACTCCAAGAAGGACTTATATGGTATTAAGGACACTGTGATGAGCTAGAGTCCCATTGCAGTAATGGACTTGTCCCCAGCTGCTGGGAGTGCTTCTGGCAGAGAGCCTTCAGCTGTCAGTCCCCTGCAGGGACTGCCTTGCTGTAGACAGCTGCCAAGATCACGTTCCTTCCCAGGTTGGCCCTCAGCCAGTGATGGAGGCATAAATATAAAGGCCTGACCATCTCAACCCAACTTAGGACAAATTTAAAGGGCCATTCTGGCTCCTCTAACTCCGGAACTGCCTGTGGGTCAGCCAAGGCTGTCACTGGGCCTTCGTTTGCAGCTCAATATCTATATATATCTTGTAATAAAAGTAATGCCAGTAATATCTCCCATTTTCAAGGAGCAGCTTCACTTAGCCCAGTTTCTATGTTTGGCAAGAGGTATAAGGACACCTAATGTAGCAAGAAGCTGCTAGTGTTCTATGACCTTTTCCCTTATCCTTGGCTGAATTCTGACCAGCTCCCTTACTCCCTTGCCAGGATACCTGACTCTTGCTGTCCAAATTTTGGCTTGATCTCTGGCTCTGAGTCTTTAAAGTTTGCTTGCCTATTCTGACATGTTATCAGAATCCAGAATTAGAATGGCCCTTTAAATTTGTCCTTCAGTTTTAGTGCACCTTTATCTTAAATTTCCAATTCCGTGGCGAGCGCAGTCAAGGCCCAGCCCATCTGACACAGCCACTCATGACTTGACCTCCCTGTTTTTTATTTTTTGGAATATGACAAATGTATTACTTTTTTCTAATAATAACAATGTCTTTCTTATTTTTTCCAACTCTATTGAAGTATAATTGACAATTTAAAATTGCATATATTAAAGATGTATAACTTGATACAAGCATACATTATAAATTAAAAACTGCATGATCTCAATTATATATGAACTCTAAAATAGTCAAACTCATAGGAGAGAGTAGAATAGTGGTTGCCAGGGGCTGGGGGCAATGGGAAATGGGCAGATGTTAGTCAAGAGGTACAAAGTTTCAGTTATGCACAACGAATACTTTCTAGAGACCCTAATGTACAACACTAAAGTTAATGATAACTTTAATGACTAAAGGTAAGGACTAAAGTTAACGATACGGTATTGTATACTTGAAATTTTCCAAGAGGTAGATCTTAAGTGTTTCTTCCCTATTTTAATTAATCTCTTCCAGCTTTCTGTCCCTTACCTATCTGTGCCTTCTTTATGATACACAGACCAACAATGACTTAAAAATAGATTTAAATTAAACTTTATATTAGGTTTAGTAGAATTAACCTTTACCTTCAAGTACCAGTTTCCACTCGGATGTAAAGGAGGTCCTAACTTTGAAATCTGCGTCAGAATTTTGGCAGAAGGCCATATACTAAGTATCCGTGGTCTCTCCTCTTTAGTACTAGAATGCCGTAAGAGAGATAACTAATAAAATTTAAAAAATACAATGAAAAAAGGAAACAGTATACAGAGGTTAGTTGATACATAGTTAAAATTATTGTTTCCAGGGAAGATGAGTGGCCCAATAAATAATTTTAAAATGTAACATTTCCTTTGCCTTAAATTGTTTTCAATATCCAGACATACTTTAATTACATTGTTTCTTGTTTTAGCAAATATGGAACCATTACAAGATCATATTTATAAGGTTGTAAAAGGATTACTATAATATGAACACCGATATAATCCACCCATGAAACTAGCTTAAGAGCTAGAATATTATGAATAGATTACAAGCACCCCGTGGGCCCGATCCTAAGTCCTTTTCTCTCCTCCTCTGTAGAAGTGATCATTATCTCAAATGTTTTGTCCACCATTCACTTGCTTTCTTTATAATCCTATGTCTGTGTCCATAAACAATATATAATTTAGTTTTGCACATATTTGAACTTCCTGTAAATTGAATAATATGTATGTATTCTTCTATGACTTGCCTTTTTTGTTCAATATCATATTCATCAGATTCATCTAAGCTTCTGTATGTAGCTGTAGTTCACTCATATGTCCTGTGTATAGTATTCCCTTAATGACTCTCCTGTCAATTAACATTGGAGTTGATTCAGTTTTTGCTATTATAAACATTGTTGTCATGAATATTCTTGTGCATGTTTCCTGGTACATACATGCAAGAGTTTCTTTAGAGTATATGCACAGAAGTAAAGTAAAATTGCTGGGTTGTAGAACACACACACACACACACACACACACACACACATACAAATATACATCAGCTTTACTGAATAATGTCAAATTGTTTTCCAGAGTGGTTGTACCACTTCAGAAAAATTACACTTTTACTTCATATTCTTGCAACAGCTTGGTATTGTCAGACTTTAAAGTTTTTGCTCATCTATAAAACTGGCAAAAATTGGTAGGTCATTACGGTTTTAATGTTCATTTTCTTGAATACTAATGTGGTGGAGCATCTTTTCCTAAGTTAATTGGCTGTTCTGATTTCCTCTTCAGTGAAGTGTATGTTCAGATCTTTGGCTCATTTTTCTGTTTGGCTGGTTGTCTTTTTCCTTATATATTCTGGATATATAAAGAATATCTTTTGACAGTTGTGTTGCAAATTTCTTTTCCCAGTATGTAGCTTGTCTTTTCACTTTCTTTGAAAAAAAAATATTAATTTTAATGTAGACATGTCCAATTATTTATGGTTTATGCTCTTTGTTTCCTGCCTACTAAATTATTCACAAATTCAAGTCATAATGATAATCTCTGATATTTTCTTCAAAAATTTTTGGTTTTGCCTTTTACAATAAAGTCCTTAATGCCTTTTATTGAATAATCTCCCTGATCTGCAAAGGCAGTTCTGTTATTTATAAAGTTTCCACAGTCTATATTAGGTCTTTATTCTGTTCCGTTGGTCTATTTGTCTAGCTCTGCGCCAATACCACATTGTCTTAAAGGATTTTAGCAGGATTTGATTTCTTTTAAAAAAACTAATTTTCTTAATTTCAATTTTAATTTTAGATTCGGGGGTACATGTGGAGGTTTGTTACAAGGATACATTGCATAATGATGAGGTTTGGGGTAGGATTGAAGCCATCATCCAGGTAGTGGGCATAGTACCCAATAGGTAATTTTTCAGCCCTGCCCATCTCCCTCCTCCCTGTTGTATTCCCCAATGTGTATTGTTCCCATATTTATGTCCATGTGTACCCAATGTTTAGCTCCCGCTTATAAGTGATAACGTGGTATTTGGTTTTCTGTTTCTGTGTTAATTTGCTTAGGATAATGGTCTTCAGCTGCATCCATGTTGCTGCGAAGAACATGATTTCATTCTTTTTTATGGCTGCGTAGCATTCCATGGTGTACATTTACCACGTTTTCTTTATCCAATCCACCACTGATGGGCACCTAGGTTGATTCTGTGATTTGACTATTGTGAATAGTGCTGCAATGAACATATTAATGCATGTGTCTTTTTAGTAGAACGATTAATTTTCTTTTGGTTATAGCCCCAGAAATGGGATTGCTGAGTGGAATGGTAGTTCTATTTTTAGTTCCTTTCTTAGGGTAAATTCCCAACTCTTCTTTAGGATTGTGAATTTTTTTTTTATCAATAAAAAGTTTCTTTTCAAAATTTTGAATAGATCCAAAATTAAACATTACATTGCTTAAGGAATTAATATTCTGATACTCCACAAAAAGTAAACAGCTGGAAAACTAGAGTAGATATATTTAGGATGTTGAAGCTACTTTGGCTAAAGTACAGCATTCTTAATATGGATAACAAAGATATTTCCCCTCCTTCCATGTTAATGGATTTTGTTCTTTTCAGCCAAACAAATACAATGTTAATATTAAGTAGACAGATAATTCACTAAATGCTTTCTGAAAGCGTCTCAGCTTACCTTATCCTCAGAAAGTTGCTTATTTTCATGTAGGCTCTAGAAAGGGCTTTGGTGAGTTCAGGTGACTGGTAAAAAAGCAGTTACTCTCGAGGTATTTTTGGTGTAGTGTTCATGGATAATCAAGAGAATCCATACAACAATTTGGTATTTAAATGAGATACATTTAAACAGAAAAAAATCAAGTGGTATGATTGCTCTATATTAATTTTTTATCAATAGGCTAAGAGGGAATATAAAATCTTAATGACAGAAAAAGAGTATGCAAAATATTATTTGTATGTTCTAAATAGCCCAATGAATAGTAAACAGTAAAATCCAACCTGAGTAATCCTTGTTCCAGCAATAAATTTCATAGCTGCTGTTGCTTCTTCTTCAGAAATGAAGACTCCATTTAAATGGGTAAGAGTCTTTAATCTGCCAATAACACTCAGCCTCAATGTGGCTGGCTTGGGAAAAACAAAAAAAATTTTTTGATTAATTATTAAATATGTTATGGCATGAAAATGAGTGTTTTCATGTCTTTCCATATAATTCAAAATCATACATTTCCTTGTTCATGACATATACCTAAAAATAAAAGCTTAATTATTTAAATAATAGTTGAAATTATATTTAATGATTAATCTATTTGTTTGAAGGTTGGTGATTCCACTCTGATGAGGGAGGGAAATCCCATAAGCTATTGAAAAGTGACTGCGGTGAAAAGTGTTAAAAGAACAACTGTAGTGACTCCTGTTTATCTAGATCCGCGGTAAGCTAGTCATCTCCATGTGTGATTCAATACGGATCTTTAGCCTTTGACAATCAAATTTGGCAACAGGGAGATAGCTGTAGTGTGATCATCCAGGAAATATGCTTTGGCAAAGGAAAAATATTATTCACTTTTACTGAGCAAAAAAGAAGAAATACAGCAATATAAACTTAGTAATATGGTCAATTTAATAGAACCAATTGTGCTTTAGTTTCCTTTTTAAAGGCTGAACACAACCTGATATACATCTTTTAAGGGCAGAGAAAGGAAGATTCTTGACTTTATAATCTTGGGACTTACTTTAAATACTTGAAGATATACTTAAGTATAGTCATGGAATATGGAAATTACCTAGCATTAACCTACATATTTTTGTAATGAGAAAAAATAATGTTCAGATTGCCTTTTTATAAGAGAACATAAGACTTTATAATGCAGGTTTATGAGGGGAGGTGATTTCTGGACTTAAAATTGAAAACAAGTAATGAATAATGCAAAATGCAAAATAAAATTGTAAAACATGTTGCTCAACCACAGATTAGGATATATTATAAGTCAAATTATGTTTCTTCCTTAATAGTATGCCCCTCTCACTGTATTATATTATTCTTGGTTCCTATGCCTCATTAAAATACAGTTCCAGCACACTGAACTATATAAAATCTCTGGAGGTTTGCAAATGGCAATGACATCAATGACTCAAAGCAATAATGTTCTCAATCTATTAGAGGTTACAAAAAATCTGATATGAAATTATAGTCTGTTCTTATAGTAACATCTGATTCATTTGATCAGTATATTAAATCCAATTTATGAATGACTTCAACGAAGGAAGTCTAGAAAAATGAAGATACTTTGCCTATCTCTGGCTATTACTGAATAGTAAAGTTAGTAGGGAAATGGCTCTGAAATAAAAATGTTTGCTTTTTAGTAACATGTCTGTGGCGTACCTTTTGCCATGGATTATGTTGAATATCAAGAGTGAGAAGGCTTGTGGTGTGTTTGCATAACATATTTATTTCATCGCCAGATTTTTTCAGTTGATTCCAGCTCAAGTCTAAGTGCTTCAGTTTCATCAGACCTCTAAATCCCTCAAGGGTTATCACATGGTTATGGCTTGCATCCAAATATTCAAGGTTATACTGCAACACATATAAATAAAAGTTATGCTAAGAGAATCATAATTTGTATTTACAAAATAGTTTCTCTGTGGTTCTTTACATACTTAATACACTTCTTGCTAATTCTCACAGGACATATAAACAGTAGTTATGTTGCAATGATGGTATCAACATATGTATTTGTCTAAAGAGCCACAGGTATTTTGTTTTAGTAATTCTCTTTTAATTCATATTTTACCCTTGTAACATAGAGTGGCAATGTCTGTTTTCATAGCAGAGGAGACATAAAGAAACCATCAAGAGAATTTATCCCCAACAAACAAAACATACTTTTTAATATATAGGCTTCTGGTTTATATGGTTGAGCCCCATAGCCTGCTTTAAAAAGGTTCATCTTCAGAGTTAGAAACTAAACCTATTAACTCAATACTAATAATTTTCTTTTTAAAAAGTGCATACTTTTAAATAATAATTTTCTTAAATCATAAAAGTAACACATGTTCCTTGTTGGAAATTTGGAAAATATAGCAAATACATGAAAAGAAAAAATAGAAAACATATATAATCCCATTGCTCAGAAAGAGCCACTGAAAGCACTGTTTTTTATTATATACACATATTTTTTCTTATGTAAAACATACATAATTTTGTATCCTTTTAACATTTTTCCACATTATTAGATCTTCTTAAAGATGATTTTTATGACTGCATAATATTTAACTATGTGATCATAATTTTTAAAAACATTTTAATATAGATCTTTCTGTTTCTAATTGTTGGCAACACAGCAACAAACATCCATGAGAGTTATTCTCTAATTGCAGCTCCAAAGTATTTTTCAGCACAGGTTTTTGGAAACAGAATCACTGGTTCTTAGACTTTCTGTATTGTTAAGACTCTTGATAAATACTGCCAAGTAGATTTCAAGGAAGTTTTACCAACATTTTCTTCCAACAGTAGACTAAGAGAATGCCCATTTTCTCAAATACTCACTGATCCACCTGCCTTGTTTTAATTTACATTATTACTGGTGAAGTTGAACGTTTTTCTATGTGTTTATACTGGTCATTTTAAAATTCTTTGTTTATTGCCTTTCTTATCTTTGGCTATTTACCTATTCATATCTTCATCTTATTTGTAAGAAATCTCTAAGACTTTAATTTGTTATGTTTGATTTTTCTACAACTTAATTCAAACAACTCTTTAAATTCAGAATAGAATTAGTGATTCTTTTATAAGGTATAATTCTTATTGTTGGGATAGAACTTCTTATAGTGGTTCAGGTTTCAAGAGTTGAATCAAAACCTAAAAAAATTTCTGAAACTAAACAATTACTGACTTTTTATTATCAGAAGCAAGCATCAGCAAAACAAAACTATCGCTTACTGTAATCATTTCTTGGACAAAAGGATATTTGGCAGTAAAAAACTATTAAGGCCATAACTTTAAAAAAAAAAAAAACACCTTTAAGTAAAGTAAATTAGGCTTTATAAAAATTTACTACGTGGCCCTTCTGTTCCCAATTTTCATCATAAGCTGATGAAAACTTGTCCCACATTGTAGCACCTGCCTGTAGACCAGCATTTGGGTACACATCATAAAAAAATAACTGTCTTCTGCCTGGGCTCAGTGGCTCACGCCTGTAATCCCAGGACTTTGGGAGGCTGAGGCAGGTGGATCACGAGGTCAAGAAATCGAGACCATCTGGCCAATATGGTGAAACCCCGTCTCTACTAAGAATACAAAAATTAGCTGGGCGTCGTGGTGCATGCCTGTAGTCCCAGATACTCAGGAGGCCGAGGCAGGAGAATCGCTTGAACCCAGGAGGTGGAGGTTGCAGTGAGCCAAGATCATGCCACTGCACTGCAACCTGGCTACAGAGCAACATTCCGTCTCAAAAATAAAATAAAATAAAACCAAAAAAAACCTGTCTTCTTCCATCCCTTGAAAATGGAGGGGGGAGGGAAATCTTTATTTCTGTATCTTCAGGACATAAAACAGATTCCAGGAACTCATTGAATATTCATGAAACAGTATTTCAGTTTTGCGATAGCATTTTGTTTTAATATTTCTTGTGCTTCAGTTTAAAAATCTCTCTTAAGTTACAGTACAGTACAGTCCAACTTACAAAGATTAAAACTCAAAACACCTCTTAAATTTTCTTGGGATACTGGTTTATTCTCTAAATGTAGGTTAGCCATCTCTAGACATCAGGAACAACCTCGCAACAGATTTCTCATTCAGAAAGATAATATATTGAGTATTATTTCAATAAAAAATTAGAATTGTAAATTAGAATTGTAATTTTTATCTAGATCAAGGTTGCAAATAGCCATTTATATTTGTCTTTCCCTAGTCAACACTAATTATGGTGGAGCTATTTTCAGAGAAAACATCTCTTTCTATTTCCTTCTCCCAGATATTCTCTTTTCCTGATAGTGCTGGTAAGTGAATGACAGACATGCAGCTTATTACATTTCAATTTACCTTATGTGGATATCTTGTTTAGATTTTTGAAAAATTCCATAAAACTATATGGTGTATTTATTTATTTTCTATGACTTATGAATCCCAGTCCTTCCACTGCATAAAAAAAGCCTTAGTTTGAATACACTGATACACAAGGCAAGGCCAGGAATGATGAACACTGTAACAGCAATACATTTACTTTCTACAACCTAGTAGAACCAGCTTACCTCACTGATACGAGAAGCATGCAAGAAGGGCATAGAAATTGTCCCTTTTAGTACACACTTAAGGAAAATGACAGTAAAGATGAGTATCCCACAGCAAATTTAAAAACTTAAAAAATAGGAATTATAAGTGAGTGATTAAATTAGATCATAACCTTTTACAATACTGGAATAAATATAATAGTAAACATGCATATAAAACCAAGTATTAGCGAATATAGAGGCAGAGGCAACAAAAGTTTTCAAATGCTGTGAATCCACACGTAAAAACAGAGCAAATAGATAAAACCAAATTTTCATGGACAACGTTTATAAGAAAACTACATGACAAGGTTGCTCTATAGGCTCCAAAAGAAGTTGGTAGCGATAAACCACCACCAACACAAGACCTGCATGGTATTCATGTGGGAGAAGAAGGAAGTGTCAGGGCAGCATCTAATGGACCTGAAAACAGGAGAGCCCCAAAATAGTCAACAAATATTCACTGGGATGCGTGGAGACCAATTTACAGCAATTGAAATAGGGAGGGGTTTTGCTCTCTTCAATACCAGATGAGTACATGGGATCCACAGTAAAAAGGTCTGAAGGGGCCTGGTACAGTGGCTCTTGTAATCCCAGCACTTTGGGAGGCTGAGGCAGGAGAATTGCTTGAGACCAGGAGTTTGAGACCAGCCTAGGCAACATAGTGAAACCCCATCTCTACAAAATTGTTTTTTAAAAATCAGCAGGGTGTGGTGGCATGCACCTGTAGTTCCAGCTACCCAGGAGGCTGAGCAGGGGGATCACTTGAGGCCAGGAAGTTGAGGCTACAGTGCACTCTATGATTATGCCATTGCATTCCAGCCTAGGTGACAGAGTGAGACCCTGTCTAAAAATGAAAAAAGAAAAAGAAAAAAGAAAGGTCTGAAGAAAGCAGTCCCTGGAGCAGTCTAGCCCCTATGAATCTAAAAACCATTCCACTAGGACTCTCTTCAAGACAGAATCCTTCTCATAGAAGAAACTGCTGGGGCTAAACTCAAAATTAAACAGGATAAGGACAAGAGAGGTGAATAAAAAAGAAGGTCTAGGCTGGGCGCAGTGGCTCACGCCTGTAATCCCAGCACTTTGGGAGTCAAGGCAGGCAGATCACCTGAGGTTGGGAGTTCGAGACCAGCCTGACCAACATGGAGAAACCTTATCTCTACTAAAAATACAAAATGAGCTGAGCATGGTGGTGTGCACCTGTAATCCCATCTACTCTGGAGGCCAAGGCAGGAGAATCACTTGAATCTAGGAGGCAGATGCTGCGGTGAGCTGAGATTGCGCCATTGCACTCCAGCCTGGGCAACAAGAGCAAAACTCCATCTCAAAAAAAAAAAAAAAAAAAAAAGAAGGAAAGAAAAAGGCCTAAAGTGGAGGATTGGAGTAGAGCCAAAAAAATCTCAGAAAGTAAGCATTATAATTTTTAAACAGTACATATAAACAACAGAAGAAGAAGATCTGTGAAGGTAGGAAAACTTTCCTACCTCATTTTAAAAGTTAAGAAAAACTAATTTCATTTGCAAATGAGCAGAGAAAAGTACCGAGGTCAAATTCAAGACAAAGCTATGGTGGGAGTGTGGAGAGGGGGAAGACAGAGGTTAATATTGCTGCTAGCAAAAAAAGTACACCAGAAAAATATGCTCAAGAAACATATCATGACTATTAACCTACCATTTTAAAACAAACAAAAAGATATAAAGAATAATATGAGACATAAAATAACAGTGTAAATCTTGATTACAAAAATTAAAAAACTATTTTAAAAGTGGAGTGAAAGGACCGAGAAAAAATGAAATAAAATAATAAAATAATTTAAGAAAGACTAAATTAGTCATATCCAAGAGTGAATAAAAAATAGATAACACTTTGAAAAGAAATACAAGGTGAAAAAGTGAAAAAAAATTAAGATAAGAAATGAATGAAGAGACAAAAAGGATTGAAGAGAAAGTGATAAATACTGATGATAAAGAAGATTTCACATATGGATAATGGGAGTCCCTGAAGACGAAGACAAAAGCAAGGAAATAGAAAAATTGCTAAAAAAAATTCACATTTAAAACATCTTTCCTGAAAGAAAAAATGATTTTAAACTACATATTGGAAGATCATACTGTGAATCTGAAAAAACAACCCGGAACAACCAACACCAAGACAAATGCTAGTAAACTTATTAGATTTTAAAGAAAACTAAAAAAGTTATTTGGCCATCTAGAAGGAAGAAAAGTTTGTGATTTATAAAGGGTAAAAAAAAATCATACATTCTCATCAGACTTTCTACAACAACACTTTGTGATAGAAGAAAATGAAGTAACATTTAAGATGCCCCAACAAATAAATTGTGAGCCAAAGATTTTATATCTAGCCAAACCACCTTTCAAGTATAAAGGACATAGCTAAACTGTTATTAACATTCAGTAACAGAAGGGGTATTATTCCTATAAGCCCTTCCTGATGATCTATAATAGGATATATTTCAGACAACCAAAATGTGTAGAGAGATACCAAAATAAAGACTGGTGATGAGAAGTAAATATACAATTACCAATGAATTAAAAGAGAGAGTATACAGAGCATAAGGCTACATGCAATGACAATATAGTTATAGTATAATTATTTTAATTATTTTTTAAAATGGGGAAGAATGGGAAGAACATACACAAAATTTTTAGAAAATCTTTCCAGTAAATGATATTGATAATAGTATAAGTACTATCATTATGACACTGTTATGTGTACGATAGTAGATAAAACAATGAGTAATTATTAAATATTCTATCATCTTGTATCCTTAAGAATCAGGATTCTTGGTATGAGAAAAGTATACATATGTAAGTAATAGAGAAGAAATTAAAAGCTTTGTGGTCTTGAACCTGAATTGGAAGTATAAAAAATTCATGAGGTTATTTATACACACACATGCATGAGTGCATGCAACACACATGCACACATATATTCATATTCTCTCCAACAAGTTCAGTCCAGTGAAAAGACCTAGAAATGATGACCAATTGCATTGTGTTTCTGAAGGACCACTTCTGTCTAAAAGAAACTAAAGTTTCTTGAAGACATGGCTGATACCGTGTCTGCAACAGAAAATATATAAGATGTGTATGGATATAAGATGTGTATGGAACATCTTTTTATACCAATGTCAAATAAGCTATCAAAGACTATTAGGGTCATGGCAAAAGAAGTTAACTTTGAAAAGCTCTCACTGGTTAAAGATGAGACAATCTGAGCTTCAAACATGATAAAAAATTACAATGGATTGAATATAAACAAATATGGTGAAGTCCCTGCATTCATACTGTTATTAAAACAAGAGTTGCTCACTTTGGGAAATGATAGGGAACCAATTCACTATCTTGAAAACTGGTGGATAAGCATCTATTCTGTACTTTCCATGTGAATGCTACTACTGGGAAATAATAGATAATGAGAAATGTCTCTTTGTAAAAGTATTCCAAAGAATAAATAAAATAATGATAGAATAAGAATATCACCATTTTGTAATCCCCAACGGCATTAAGTAATAATGGCTTTTGGCATCATAAAAGTGAGACAAGGAGATATCATGTGTCTCCTACAGTCTT
Source organism: Mandrillus leucophaeus (assembly GCF_000951045.1). Lineage (NCBI taxonomy): Eukaryota > Metazoa > Chordata > Mammalia > Primates > Cercopithecidae > Mandrillus > Mandrillus leucophaeus. Next base: position 1,016,220 of record NW_012109119.1, read on the forward strand.
GTCAAACATTAGTTTTGCCAGAAAAATGAAACCTGGGTCTGATCCTATCTCTGGATCCACCTGCCCATTTGCAGGAAATATAGAAAATGGAACGTATTTAGGGATGCATCTTAAGTAAGCAAATCCCAGGCTGCTGGAAACTCTTTTGGTCAAAAGGCTCAAGTATTTCTAGAGATAAAATATGGGAAATGGAAGGGAAATCTATCAATTAAAAGCGACTTAAAAGACAGAGTACAAAGATGTTAAGGTTGATCTCTGGGTGGTGAGAATGATTTGTTGTTGGCCTACATTTTCTGTTTTTATACAATGCATATAAACTTCCACTGTAATAATAACAAGTTGTTACAAATAATGTAACTGGTTGCCAAAAGCAACAAAAAAAGTGTAGTACATTTTTTTTAAATGGCAAAACCAAACTATTGTGCTAGGGATGTACATTTGGGTGACTGAACTATCAGGAAAAAATCCAGGAAGACAATTACTGCAGAGGTTAGGATAATATTGTAGAGAGAGAAAGGCATGGGGCACATAGAAGAGGCTTTTGCCCTAGGTGGCAAAATTATATTTCTTGATCTGGGTACTGATTACAAGCATTTTCACCTTACAACAATGTACTAAGTCACATATGTATAGCATGTAATTCTCTGTATCTGTGTTTTATTTTATAACAAAAAGATGAAAAAAATACACATAGACATCAATGTAGAGTTTCTCCTCTCTCTGGCCACCTCTAATAACCTTATAGTCATTTTTAGAGATTTGACATTTGAAAAGTCTATAGCTAGCCACCTTTACTCATCCTAAAATTTGAAAATACTACTTTGGCATAAACTTTACCCAGTTACCTTATCTGTAAAATGACTATGGTAATAGTCATTTAACAAGTAGACTGTGAGGCTGTGATAATGAAAATAATTTTTATATTAAAGGTGAACAACACCACCATATAGCAAAATAAATGCTGGGCAGCTGGCTGAGCTCACTCTCCATCTAAAGTGTCTTGAATTAGTTTACTCTTTAAATCTGTGCCTAAGCAAAATTATGACTGTCATAACCTTTGGAAGTGCTGGCAAATAAATAGAAAAAAATAAAAATACCAAAAATCTACATACAGTCCTGAGACCTCTTTTAAAATACCTTTTCCTTCAGTTGCATACTGAATCCAGACTATCAGGGATTCTATTTACTTAAAAGGGCTTGGGCATACCAAAAGAAAAAGGAAGTGAGTTTAACACTAAATCTAAACCTAATGCCATTAAGTAAAAGAAACAGCTCCCATTACAATGGTAGAAGAAATAATGTAAACGCTTTGATATAGTTGCAAGGAGCTGGAATAGAGAATGAATAAGAGCTGAAAATGATGATATATTCTGAAGAGATAAGTGAGTGACCAGGAACCCATGTAAGTAGGGGATGCTGGGTTGAAGTTCTGGAACCACATATGTAATTATTTTCGTTATATGATACATAACAAAATAAAAGCCAGACAAGATCCATGCCTATGTGTACATGTGCATTCCTGTATTGTCCTATGATACACAAGAAGGCAAACACAAATTCAACAAAATCTATGAATGTGATGTTCAGGTAAAAGGACAAGATAGAAAGAAAGATAAGTAATAACCTGGATGAGCAGATGGGAGGAACTGACCATGTTAAGATGTAAAGTGGTGAACTATAAAATGAAAAAGAAATAGGGATTCATGAGAAAGAAAGAAGAGTGGGAAAACAAGAGTAGAAAAAAATGGGGCGGAGCAAGATGGCCGAATAGGAACAGCTCCAGTCTCCAACTCCCAGCGCCAGCGACACAGAAGACCGGTGATTTCTGCATTTTCAACTGAGGTACTGGGTTCATCTCACTGGGGAGTGCCGGACGATCGGTGCCGGTCAGCTGCTGCAGCCCGACCAGCGAAAGCTGAAGCAGGGCGAGGCATTGCCTCACCTGGGAAGCGCAAGGGGGAAGGGAATCCCTTTTCCTAGCCAGGGGAACTGAGACACACAACGCCTGGAAAATCGGGTAACTCCCACCCCAATACTGCGCTTTAAGCAAACAGGCACACCAGGAGATCATATCCAACACCTGGCCGGGAGGGTCCCACACCCACGGAGCCTCCCTCATT
>NW_012109120.1:0-1721 GCF_000951045.1 Mandrillus leucophaeus
GGTGTTATTTCTGAGGCCTCTGTTCTGTTCCATTGGTCTATATATGTGTTTTGGTACCAGTACCATGCTTTTTGTTACTGTAATCTTGTAGTATAGTTTGCAGTCAAGTAGCATGATGCCTCCAGCTTTGTTCTTTTTGTTTAGTATTTTCTTGGTTATGCATGCTCTTTTTTGGTTCCGTATGAAATTTAAAGTAGTTTTTTCTAATTCTGTGTAGAAAGTCAATGGTAGCTTGATGGGGATAGCATTGAATCTATAAATTACTTTGGGGAGCATGGCCATTTTCACAATACTGATTCTTCTTATCCATGAGCATGGAATGTTTTTCCATTCTTTTGTGTCCTCTCTTACTTTTTGAGCAGTGGTTTGTAGTTCTCCTTGAAGATGTCCTTCACATCCCTTGTAAGTTGTATTCCTAGGTGTTTAATTCTCTTTGCAGCGATTGTGAATGGGAGTTCACTCATGATTTGGCTCTCTGTTTGTCTATTATTGGTGTAAAGGAATGCTTGTGATTTTTGTACATTGATTTTGTATCCTGAGACTTTGCTGGAGTTGCTTATCAGCAACTTAAGTAGAATTTGGGCTGAAACAATGGAGTTTTCTAAATACACAATCATGCCATCTGCAAACAGAGACAATTTGACTTCCTTTTTCAATGAGGTTTTCTAAAAACACAATCATGTCATCTGCAAATAGAGACAATTTGACTTCCTTTTTTCCTAATTGAATACCCTTTATTTCTTTCTCTTGCCTGATTGCCCTGGCCAGAGCTTCCAATACTATGCTGAATAGGAGTGGTGAGAGTGGGCATCTTCGTCTTGTGCTGATTTTCAAAGGGATTGCTTCTAGTTTTTGCCCATTCAGCATGATTTGGGCTGTGAGTTTGTCATAAATAGTTCTTATTATTTTTAGATATGTTCCATTGATACCTAGTTTACTGAGAGTTTTTAGCACGAAGAGCTGTTGAATTTTATTGCAGGCCTTTTCTTCATCTATTGAGATAATCATGTCATTTTTGTCATTGGTTCTGTTTATGTGATGGATTATGTTTATTGATTAGCATATGTTGAACCAGCCTTTCCTCCCAGGGATGATGCTGACTTGATCATGGTGGATAAGCTTTTTGATGTGCTGCTGGATTCAATTTGGCGGTATTTCCTTGAGGATTTTCGCATTGATTTTCATCAGGGATAGTGACCTGAAATTTTCTTTTTTTGTTATGTCTCTGCCAGGCTTTGGTATCAGAATGATGCTGGCCTCATAAAATGAGTTAGCAAGGATTCTCTCCTTTTCTATTGTTTGGAATAGTTTCAGAAGGAATGGTACCACCTCCTCTTTGTATCTCTGGTAGAATTCGGCTGTGAATCTGTCTGGTCCTGGACTCTTTTTGTTGGTAGGCTATTAATTACTGCCTCAATTTCAGAACCTGTTTTTGGTGTATTCAGAGATTCTACTTCTTCCTCGTTTAGTGTTGGGAGGGTGAATGTGTTGAGGAATTTATCCATTTCTTCCAGATTTTCTAGTTTAATTGCATAGAAGTTTTACAGTATTCTCTGATGGTAGTTTGTATTTCTGTGGGATCAATGGTGATATCCCCTTTATCGTTTTTATTGCATCTATTTGATTCTTCTCTTTTTTCTTCTTTGTTATTCTGGCTAGTGGTCTATGTATTTTGTTGATCTTTTCAAAAAACAAGCCCCTGGATTCATTGATTTTTTGAA
>NW_012109121.1:0-1769 GCF_000951045.1 Mandrillus leucophaeus
TCTAATCATGGTTTTCATTTGAGTTTCTCTAATGATCAGTGATACTGAGCTTTTTTTGATACGTTTTTTGGTCACAGGTATGTGTCTTTTGAAAGTGTCTGTTCGTGTCCTTTGCTCACTTGTAAAGGAATTGTTTGTTTTTCTCTTGAAATTTATTCAAGTTCCCTATAGTTGCTGGATATTAGACCTTTGATAGGTACATAGTTTGTAAATATTTTCTTCCATTCTGTAGATTGTCTCTTTACTCTGTTGAAAGTGTCGTTTGCTGTGTAGAAGCTCAAATAATTAGATCCCATTTGTCAATTTTTGCTTTGTTACAATTACTTTTGCTTTCTTTGTCAAGAAATCATTGCATGTTCCTATGTCCAGAATGATATTGCCTAGGTTGTCTTCCAGGGCTTTTATAGTTTTGGATTTTATCTTTAAGTCTTTAATCTATCTTGAATTAATTTTTGTATATGGTGTAAGGAAAGGATCCAGTTTCAATCCTCTGCATATGCCTGGCCAGTTATCCCAGCACCATTAATTGAATAGGAAGTCATTTCCTTATTGCTTGTTTTTGTCAGCTTTGTTGGAGATCAGGTGGTTGTAGGTGAGAGGACTTATTTCTGGGCTCTCTATTCTGTTCCATTGGTCTAGGTTTCTGTTCTTGTACAGTACCATGCTGTTTTAGGTACTGTATGTCTGTAGTATAGTTTGAAGTTACATAGCATAATGCCTCTTGCTTTATTATTTTTGCATAGGTTAACCTGGGCTATTCAGGCTCTTTTTTGATTCCATATGAAATTTGAAATAGTTTTTTCTAACTCTGTGAAGAATCACAGAGCTAGATAATTTTATAGAAATAGCATTGAATCCGTACATTGCTTTGGGCAGTATGGCCATTTTAACAATATTCTTCCTATCAATGAGCATGAAATGTTTCAATTTGTTTGTGTCATCTCTGATTTCTTTGAGCAGTGTTTTGTAATTCTCATTGTAGAGATCTTTCATCTCCCTTGTTAGTTGTATTCCTAGGTATTTTGTTCTTCTTGTGGCAGTTGTGAATGAGATTGTATTCCTGATATGGCTCTTGTCTTAGTTGTTATTAGTGTATAGGAATGCTAATGATTTTTGTACATTGATTTTGTATCCTGAAACTTTGCTAAATTTGTTTATCAGGTGAAGGAGCATTTGGGCCATGACCATGGGGTTTTCTAAATATAGAAATCATACTATCTGCAGAGATAGGAGTGATGCGAGGGCATCCTTGTCTTTTGAAAGTTTACAAAGGGAATGCTTCCAGCTATTGCCCATTCAGTATGCCTTTGGCTGTTGGTTTGTCATACATGTCTCTTTTTATTTTAAGGTATATTCCTTAATACCTAGTTATTTGAGAGTTTTTACCATGGAGGGATGTTGAATATTATCAAAAGCCTTTTCTGCATCTATTGAGATGATCATGTGGTTTTCGTCTTTAGTTCTGTTTATGTGATGAATCTCATTTATTGATTCGTGTATGTTGAATCAACTTTGTATCTCAGGAATAAAACCTACTTGATCATGGTGGATTCGTTTTTGATATTCTACTGGATTCGGTTTGTCAGTATTTTATTTTTGAGAATTTTTGCATAAATGTTCATCAAGAATACTGGCTTGAAGTTTTCTTTCTTTGTTGTGTCTCTGCCAGGTTGTGGTATCAGGATGATGCTGCACTCACAGAATGAGTTAAGGATGAGTCCCTTCTCCTTAATTTTTTGGAACAGTTTCTGTAGGAATGTTACAAGCTC
>NW_012109122.1:0-1191 GCF_000951045.1 Mandrillus leucophaeus
ATCTAGTGCTCCACAACGTGGACTTGCCTCCTTGTGTGTTTAAAATGAGCCTCCGGGAGCTCTGCTTAGTCAACCATGATGGATTTTTTCTTTTTCCTTTTTTTTTTTTTGAGATGCAGCTTCGCTCTTGTTGCCCAGGCTGGAGTGCAGTGGCATGATCTCGGCTCACTGCAACCTCTGCCTCCCAGGTTCAAGCGATTCTCCTGCCTGAGCCTTCCGAGTAGCTGGGATTACAAGTGCCTGCCACCATGCCTGGCTAATTTCTGTATTTTTAGTAGAGACGGGGTTTCACCATGTTGGCCAGGCTGGTCTTGCCCTCCTGACCTCAGGTGATCTGCCTGCTTCCATGATAGATTTTGCCCCAGCTGGACTCTGCAACTCCACGTGGAATCCAGGTGCAGCCTCCAGTCTGGGAAAGTCACCCAACCCCGCAGTTGTCATGTGGGTAACCTCTGGAACCCCTAAGCCTGTCCTGCGAGAAGGACCAGCCCCTCCAGAACTCTGCCTAGGACAGCAGGTGCCTACTTGGAAGTTGGGAGGATGGGGAGTGATAAGTATTATATGTGGCTCTGGAACACCAGCTGCTACTTCCAAATCTATTGTCCATAATGGTTTCTTTCTGAGGTTGCTTCTTGCCCTCAGAGAACTCCAGGGGATGTTTGGAAACAGCCTCTTTACCCTTCTGGAGCATGGTTTACAAGAGCCAGCTGACTTTTGAGACTGTCTGTGGAGAACAGGTTGATTGTAGGTTACTGATGTTTCACCTGAATAGCTTGTATTTTATAAGCTGCTGTTTGGTATTATACTGGGGGAGAGTATCCTTTATATTGTTTTTTTGGGTTTTTGTTTGTTTGTTTGTTTGTTTTGAGATGGAGTCTGGGTCTGTCGCCAGGCCAGAGTGCAGTGGTGCGATCTTGGCTCACTGCAACCTCCACCTCCCTGGTTCAAGCGATTCTCCTGCCTCAGCCTCCTGAGTACCTGGGATTACAGCCATGCACCACAACACCCAGCTAATTTTTGTTTGTTTTTTTTTTTCAGCAGAGGCGGGATTTCACCATGTTGGCCAGGATGGTCTCAATCTCCTTACCTCGCGATCCGCCCGCCTTGGCCTCCCAGAGTGTATACTGTATTTTTGTATGCCTTTTGCAAAGTGGTGTTAACTCTTTTTGCACAAGAAAAAAAAAAAAAAAA
>NW_012109123.1:0-2038 GCF_000951045.1 Mandrillus leucophaeus
AGGAAGGAAGGAAGGAAGGAAGGAAGGAAGGAATCAGCCATAAACTTTTTTATAGAGCTGGCCATATATTAATAATTTAACAGTCATTCTGCCCTAGTAGAAAAATGAGCGATGGACACAAATAGATGGTTCATAGAAGAAATATAAATGGCCAATAAACACCTAAGAAGACCCTCAGCTATATCATTAATAACTTTTAAACATAAATTTAAATGACATTGAGATATCTCCTTGCTTTTTATTTATCAGATTAGCAAAATTTAAGACAAATGATAGGCCGGGCGCGGTGGCTCAAGCCTGTAATCCCAGCACTTTGGGAGGCCGAGACGGGCGGATCACGAGGTCAGGAGATCGAGACCATCCTGGCAAACACGGTGAAACCCCGTCTCTATTAAATACAAAAAAACTAGCCGGGCGAGGTGGCGGGCGCCTGTAGTCCCAGCTACTTGGGAGGCTGAGGCCGGAGAATGGCGTGAACCCGGGAGGCAGAGCTTGCAGTGAGCTGAGATCCGGCCACTGCACTCCAGCCTGGGTGACAGAGCGAGACTCCGTCTAAAAAAAAAAAAAAAAAAAAAGACAAATGATAATACCCAATGTTAGTAAAGTGTAAGGAAGCCCACTGTCTCCTGCGATGCTGGTCGCAGAGTGAAAAATGCAGTAACCATCTCGGTTACCACGATGGATTAAACACGTGTATCTTCACTTCCTCTTGAAATCCCACCGACAAAAGACCAAACACAAATTTTAAAAGGTATAAACCCACAGGGACAGAGGATAGGAAAGGAGACAACAGCAGGCAAGGGATGTCGACAGGATTTTGGAAGCTGGAAAGTGGATGAGTAAGTGACAGCTGATGTGGTCGATCAGAAAAGGCTGAAAACTAAATGCCAACCAGAAGCAAGCAGTGCCGTGCCTCTAACTCCAGAACGTCTCAGGAACTGGAGGTGCGGGTTACTTTGAAAAGCAAGGTAGGGTGGGGTTAAAAACAGGAAGATCTGTCGAAACATATGATGTGTTTACAAAGCGTTTCAACACAGGGCTTCACAGCCCAGGCAATCGACAAGCCAAGGCATCTACTTCTCTCCCACCCCAGCGGGAGAAGGTGTGCTTACTGGAGGAACTAAACCAGAAGAGCTCCAGATCTGGAGAGACTGGACACATCCCAGGCAGGGTTAAGTCACTACACCATAAAGGGAAGAAGGATTTGGGAGAGGGGAAGTCTTTGAAGCTACATACAGAATGCTGAGACCCCCTCGTGTCCCCTGATGGCCCCCCAGAATGTTAGCAGCCTGGCTTGTACCATCCAGGCAGGAGACTGGAGCATTCTTCTGGGGGGTTCCCAATCATAGGGACTGGTCCCCTCATTTGATCACCATACACAGAGACCCAACAACCAAGGCCAGATACAGACACACACACAGACACATTCACAGACACAGACACAAACACCCTCCAATCAGCTCCTAGTTCCTTGATCATAAAAATGAACATTCAACGAGAAATCACCAAACATTTGGGGAAGCCTCCAATGTGAAAGACAGAACAAAATAGCGTAAAAGAAATTCAAGGGCTTCAATATAATCCATAGGTACAGGAAAAGTAAAAGAAAAAAGAGGCTGGGCACAGTGGCTCATGCCTGTAATCCCAGCACTTTGGGAGGCCGAGGAGGGCAGATCTCTTGAGGTCAAAATACAAAAATTAGCCAGGCGTGGTGGTGCATGCCTGTAATCCCAGCTATTCGGAAGGCCGAGGCACAAGAATCACTTGAACCCGGGAGGCAGAGGTTGCAAAGAGCCGAGATTGTACCACTGTACTCCAGCCTGGGAGACAGAGCAAGTGTCTGTCTCAAAAAAAAAAAGAAAGAAAGAAAAAAGAAAAAAAAAAAAAAAGAGAAATTCAGCAGCAATAGACACAATGCAGGGAGCAGAAGTAAGCTGGAAAAAATGTTTAAAATCTTCAGAGAAATAAACAAAGGCATTACATCATGAAACAAGAACATGGGGCTTCAAAAAAGGAAATGAGAACAAGAGCCCTTTTT
>NW_012109124.1:0-1437 GCF_000951045.1 Mandrillus leucophaeus
AAAAATTAGCCGGGCATGGTGGCACATGCCTGTAATCTCAACTACTCGGGAGGCTGAGGCGGGAGAATCACTTGAACCGGGGAGGCTGAGGTTACTGTGAGCTGAGATTGCACAACTGCACTTCAGCCTGGGCCACAGAGTGAGACTCTGTCTCAAAAAAATAAATAAATCAAAAATAAAATAACTGACTTTATTAACATTGTGCCAAAGAAATATCACATAGGTGATTTTCATTGCAAGGATAGACTCGGTGACTAATCTTAACCCATTCCCGGTGGGTCCACGAGTTATTCTGTGCTTTGTCAGGTAATAATGGGAAGAGCATAACCTCATCTCTTATGTAGCCTCTAGCCAAAAACACGTTTAATTTGAACCCATGAAGACTTTCAAGTCCTGTTTCTAGAGGAACAAGCTAAAAGATGTCAAAAAGAAGCAACAGGGAATAAATCAGGAAGGAGAACATACTGCTGAATAGAAGTCTCATCTTTTCAACAGGTCAGGAATGTAAAACAAACAAACAAACAAACAAAGAAAACAGCTAGGCACGGTGGCTCAAGCCTGTAATCCCAGCACTTTGGGAGGCCGAGGCAGGCAGATTATTTGAGGTCAGGAGCTCGAGACCAACCTGACCCTGTCTCTACTAAAAATACAAAACTTAGCTGGGCATGGTGGTGTGTGCCTGTAGTCCCAGCCACTCAGGAGGCTGAGGCAGGAGAATCGCTTGAACCTGGCAGAGATAGCAGTGAGCTGAGATCAAGCCACAGAACTCCAGCCTGGGTGCGAGGACTGAAAAACCCTGTCACGCACCAAAAAAAAAAAAAAAAAGAGAGAGAGAGAAAGAAAAAAGATAGGTTGATACCATTAACTTAAAAAAAGCAACTCCATTGACACCAGCCTGACCAACATGGTAAAACCCCATCTCTACTAAACATACAAAAATTAGCACGGCGTGGTGGGGCGTGCCTGTAATCCCAGCTACTCAGGAGGCTGAGGCAAGAGAATCACTTGAACTCGGGAAGCAGAGTTTGCAGTGAGCCGAGATGACGCCATTACACTCTAGCCTGGGTAACAGAGTGAGACTCCATCTCAGAAAAAAGAAAAGCAACTCCAAATCAAAATTGCATGTACAGCATGATCTCATTTCATTTAAAATATATATATTTACGCCAGGCATGGTGGCTCAGGTCTGTAATCTCAGTACTTTAGGAGACCAAGGCGGGTGGATCACTTGAGGTCAGGAGTTCAAGACCAGCCTGATCAACATGGTGAAACCCCTGTCTCTACTAGAAACACAAAGTTAGCCAGGCATGATGGCGCATGCCTGCAATCCCAGCTACTTGGGAAGCTGAGGCAGGAGAATCTCTTGAACCTGGGAGGCGGAGGTTGCAGTGAGCCAAGATCATGCCATTACACTCCAGTCTGGGCAACAAGAGCAAA
>NW_012109125.1:0-1106 GCF_000951045.1 Mandrillus leucophaeus
AAGGAAAATGCACATCTTAATTCATTCTATATAGCAATATTATTTATTTTTATTCATTTTTATATTAAATTTTATTTTAATTTATTTTATTTTTGAGACAGTGTCTCTGTCACCCAAGCTGGAGTACAGTGGCACAAGCTCAGCTCACTGCAACCTCCACGTCCCGGATTCAAGCAATTCTCCTGCCTCAGGCTCCCAAGCAGCTGGAATTATAGATGCCCACAACCATGCCTGGCTAATTTTTGTATTTTTACTAGAGATGGGGTTTCACCATGTTGGCCAGGCTGGTATTGAACTCCTGACCTCAGGTGATCCACCCTCCTTGGACTCCCAAAGTGCTGAGATTACAGGTGTGAGCCACCTTGTCTGGCCCTATATAGCAATACTATAAGGAATGTTCAAGACAAACCTTAGACTGAGTCAATGTGTTTGAAAAAATTTCAATCACAAAAATACTAATTATGGTATAAACTATAGCATTTTGAATAATCAAGAAAACCTGCTGAACATAGTGGTATGTGCCTCTAATCCCAACTCCTCGGGAGGCTGAAGCCCGAGAATCACTAGAACCTCAGAGGTGGAGGTTGCAGTGAGCCACGATTGCTCCACTGCCCTCCAGCCTGTGCAACAGAGCAAGACTGTGTCTCAAAAAAGAAAAAAGAAAGAAAGAAAGAAAATCACAACCACTCACATTCCATTTGAAATATAGACACTAAATTGGAGGAAGTGATTTTAAAAGTTGAATTCCAAAGTACTAATACAGTTATGAAATCATGCATAAAATAATAAAATCTCAATTAGGGAAATGGAAATTCTAAAAGAATAAAATTTAAGTTTTACATTCAAGAGACTGGAAAAAGAATGAAATGTGACATTAATTGCAGGTGATCACTGTTGAGAATGTCAACTGTTATATCTACTTAGCCATTTGGCAATTCCTAGAAAATTTGAAGGTAGTTATCTTACATGATCTATTAATTTTACATCTGATAACCGCACAATGGAGAAACTCTCTCACGCATATATAAAGATACATACAAAAGCGCTTTCTGTATTGTTAAAAGAAAAAGTGCTAGGAAAAAAAATGTCCTTAGTATATGATACAA
>NW_012109126.1:0-1363 GCF_000951045.1 Mandrillus leucophaeus
CAGAAATACCATTTGACCCAGCAATCCCATTACTGGGTATATACCCAAAGGATTATAAATCATTCTACTATAAAGACACATGCACACATATGTTTATTGCAGCACTATTAACAATTGCAAAGACTTGGAACTGACCCAAATGCCCATCAATGATAGACTGGATAAAGAAAATGTGGTACATATACACCATGGAATACTATGCAGCCACAAACAAGAATGAGATAATGTCCTTTGTAGGGACGTGGATGAAGCTGGAAACCATCATTCTCAGCAAACTAACACAGGAACAGAAAACCAAACAGTGCATGTTCTCACTTGTAAGTGGGAATTTAGCAATAAGAACACATGGACACAGGAAGGGGAACAACACACACCGGGGCCTGTCAGGAGGTGGAGGTCAAGGGGAGGAAGAGCATTAGGACCAATACCTAAATTCATGTGGGGCTTAAAACCTAGATGATGGGTTGATAGGTGCAGCAAACCATCATGGCACAGTAGTTTTTTCTACTTCTGTGAAGAAAGCCAGTGGTAGCTTGATGGGAATAGCATTGAATCTACAAATTACTTTGGGCAGTATGGCCATTTTCACAATATTGATTCTTCCTATCCATGAGCATGAAATGTTTTTCCATTTGTTTGTGTTCTCTCTTATTTCCTTGAGCAGTAGTTTCATGTCCCTTGTAAGTTGTATTCCTAGGTATTTTATTCTGTTTGTAGCAATTGTGAAGGGGAGTTCATTCATGATTTGGCTATTTGTCTATTGTTGGTGTAAAGGAATGCTTGTGATTTTTGCACATTGATTTTATATCCTGAGACTTTGCTGAAGTTGCTTATCAGCTTAAGGAGTTTTGGGGCTCAGATGATGGGGTGTTCTAAATATAGAATCACGTCATCTGCCAACAGAGACAATTTGACTTCCTCTCTTTCTATTTGAATATGCTTTATTTCTTTCTCTTGACTGATTGCCCTGGCCAGAACTTCCAACAGTATGTTGAATAGGAGGGGTGAGAGAGGAAATCCTTGTCTTGTCCCAGTTTTCAAAGGGAGTGCTTCCAGCTTTTGCCCATTCAGTATGATATTGGATGTAGGTTTGTCACAAATAGCTCTTATCATTTTGAGAAATGTTCCATCAATACCTAGTTTACTGAGAGTTTTTAACGTAAAATATCTATTTGATTCTTTTTCATATATATCAATTCTTTAATGAGTTCTTCCATCTCTCTCTCTCTCTCTTTTTTTTTTTTTTGAGACAGGGTCTCGCTCTGTGCTAGAGTGCAATGGCGTGACTTTGGCTTACTGCAACCTCCGCCTCCTGGGTTCAAGTGATTCTCCTGCCTCAGCCTCCCAAGTAGCTGGGACTACA
>NW_012109127.1:0-1566 GCF_000951045.1 Mandrillus leucophaeus
TGGGCACTGAGCGGGCTGTTGGTGGCCGTCCCTGAGTGTGGCCCTGGGTGGTGTCACAGCACGTGGGCACTGAGTGGACTATTGGTGGCTGCCCCCGACTGTGGCCCTGGGTGGTGTCACGGCACATGGGCAGTGAGCGGGCTGTTGGTGGCTGTCCCTGGTGCATGTGTCACTTACAGGCCATGATACTACTGAAGTTTGTGAAGTTGGTTTCATTGATGCTGTTAGTAAGACTGTAATGTCAGACATGCTGGGATCTGTTCTTTTCAAATGAAAAGGATGACTTCCTCTTGTTGGGTGTCACCCAGTCTGGGCGGAGTGGGAGCTGTGACTCTTGACTCATTGGGCCGTCTGGCTTTCCCGGGACACCTCCACCTGGAGAGTGCCTCTGAGAACCTCCCAGCGTCTGCCCGTTGTGTTCCTCAGATGGACATTTCATTTCCTGGAGTTTTGTCATGAGGCTTAATTAACTCATGTCTCTCTCTCTTTTCTTTCAGTCTGCAACTGTGTCTGATGGCGGTAAGTCACAATTTCTGATATATATATATTTTATTTTTCATAAAGTTTTCAAATTGTGAAAAGTGTATTTGCCGTTTGATGCCCTCAGAAAAGACGAGTTGTTTTCCCTGTCTCCTTGTGGGAGGGTTCTAGGTGAGTTAATTTTGGGGGTGCTTTCTGTGGCACCCAGGTGGCCTCGGCGTGTATTGTGTAAGCTGTTTAAGAGAACTGCCGTGGCTCTGAACACCAGTGTGATACAGCGCTGTGTGTCTGAGGAGTGCACCCACCTGCCTGCCTGTGTCTGACAAGTTAAAACGTGTTTTTGCTCTTCCCTTGTATAACCAGCTTTTAAACCAGAAAGTTAAGATTTCAAAGTGCTTTCTGGATTTGAGCAATTCAGGAAATTTGGGTGAGACCCAGAATTTTCTCAGGAAAAATATAATAGATGAATTGAGAGTGTGGGATGAAGAGGAATCAAAAACTTACTTTCTGTGTTTAAAGAATTTTGTGCACAGGGATTCTTTTTATGGACTGATTGAAAAGGAAGTAGGCAGGAATGTCTTATTTCACTGAAGATTTCTCTGATGTCATCTTTATCATTTTGGTTCAATGATTAAAAAAAAAAACTCTCCCAAGTAAGGAGAGTTCCTCCCAAATATTCCTCTTTTCTTTTTTTTTTTTTTTTTAACGAGAAAGTAACACTCACAACAGTCCGCAGGCTCTCGGGTTTCATCGTTACCTCACGCTTTTGTCCCCACTTCTGTCCCTGAGAGCTGGAGTAGGTGCGCCTGGTGTCGCTGTGGGCCAGGGATGGGCTGAGGCACAGGCTGTGGCGCACAAGCTGCCCAGGGGCCGGTGAGTTTGAGGTGCCACCATATTTGTGCATTATAGAGAAACCAAATGTTCTCTCAACTTTCTGTGGTCCTGCAGCTGCTGGCCCCGGTCCTCAGCCTCAGAAAGGGCTGCTGTCCCCAGGTAGGCAGACAGAGCTCAGAGCCCTCGCAGGCCCGCCGCTCTGTGGGAAGGCAAGGAGGGCCCCAGGTGGGCGGACAGAGCTCAGAGCCCTCG
>NW_012109128.1:0-2560 GCF_000951045.1 Mandrillus leucophaeus
GAATATTTATAGCAATTTTTTTTTTTTTGAGACAGAGTCTTGCTCTGTCACCCAGGCTGGAATGCCGTGGCACAATCTTGGCTCACTGCAACCTCCATCTCCTGGGTTCAAGTGATTCTCCTGCATCGGCCTCCCCAGTAGCTGGGATTACAAGCATGCGCCACCATGCCCAGCTAATTTTTGTATTTTTAGTTGAGACAGGTTTTCGTCATGTTGGCCAGGCTGGTCTTGAACCCCTGACCACAGGTGATCCACCTGCTTTGGCCTCCCAAAGTGCTGGGATTACATGGGTGAGCCACTGCGCCTGGGCCTATAGCAGCTTTTATTGTAACAGCCGAGAAGTAGAAACAATCCAAATGTCTACCAAAAGAGGAATGGATAAACAAACTATGGTCTGTCCATACAATGGAATATTACTCAGCAGTGACAAGGAATCAACTAATGGTACACTCGACAATATGGATGAATCTTGAGATAATTATACTGAATGAAAAGCTAGACAAGAGTGCATACACCTTAGATTCCATTTATATAAAATTCCAGACAATTCAAACTACTCTATAGTGACAGCAGAGCAGTGGTTGCCTGGGAGGAGTGAATATTGGAGGGAATGGGAAGAAGCAATTACAAAGGGGAAGAAAGACAATTGGGGAGATGATAAATATGTTTATAACTTTGATTTTGGTGATGGTTTCAGAGGTGTATGTTGTGTGTGTGAAAATGTATCAATTTAAATATGTACAGTTTATTCCAGGTAAATTAAAGCTCAATAAAGCTGTTAAAACAAAAATGTATATCCTATGAGGTAGTTTCATTATCCTTATTTTATGGATAATTAAATGAAGATACCGTTTCTGAATTTCTGTGCAGGAAGTTTGGCTCTACAAAATTCTTAACTACTACAAAACAAATTCAGTTTACCTTTAATCATATATAAATATTGGTGCCTTTCATTTCTTGTGTCCCTGATTGATAACTGTTTTAAACTTTAACTTCCTATTTGTGAGGCTGCCAGTCATTGAGGAAGTAAGCGTGAAGGGAAAAAAAACATTTTCTGAGCACCTTTTTCCATGCCTGATAGTTTACATATGCTAAGGTATTTTATTAAAGAAAAATATTCCAAAGCATCCTAAGTATTGTTCAGCCTTTTCTTTCTTCCCTTCCTCCCTCTCTCCCTCCTTCCCTCCCTTCCTCCTTCCCTTCCCTCTTTCCTTCCCTTCTTCCCTTCCCTCCTTCCTTCCCTCCCTCCCTCCCTCCTTCCCTCCTTCCTCTTCCCCTCCCTCCCTCCTTCCCTCCTTCCTTCCTTCCTTCCCTCCCTTCTTTCTTTTCCTTCCTTCCTTCCCTCCCTCCCTTCCTTCCTTCTTCTCTTCTCCTTCCTTCCTTCCTTCCTTTCTTTCTCTTTCTTTCTTTCTTTCTTTCTTTCTTTCTTTCCTTCCCTCCTTCTTTTCTTTCTTTCTTTCTTTCTTTTCTCTTTCTTTCTTTCTTTCCTTCCTTCCTTCCTTCCTTCCTTCTCTTTATTTCTTTCTCCTTCCTTCCTTCTTTTCTTTTCTTTACTTGATGCACACATGAAAAGAAGGCATATTATTCAATCTTACTGAGAAAAGTTTGTCATTTCAATTCCAATATTGAATTAAAATAATGGTTAGCCAATATAATACCAGAAATTAATTTTTATACACTGGGCTGATTTCTTATGATGGTGACTCTGCTGTTCCTCAGTTGCATTTTTTGACATGGGCTAAGTGTTCAGTGACTGCTCATGACAAATGAGTCTTGCTTTTTCTTTGGGGTGTCTATTGACAGCTTCTCTCTCTGCTGGTGCACAACCAGAAAATAACACTGGAAAGGAGAATTCATTCCTTTATGTAGAAGAGGTCCTCCCTCAGCCATTGTCTGATCTCCAGCATAGGGTGTGCCCTTCCCTCAGACTGGGAGGTTGGGGACAGAGGTTGTCCTCATTGTCACACTCCAGATGTGTGCCAGGAAGAGGAAGTGACTTCGTGTTGTTTTCTCTCCACAGGTTCAACTTCTGTAGTGCAGAAACCGTCAGGGAGGAGGTTCTCCTCACCCTCACACCGTGTTAGGAGACTACTGTTACCAATGAATTGACTTCTAATAAAATCTGGTGGTGATGCATTACACGCCTGTTTCTTTTGTCCAAAACCTCCATTGTTTCAAGTGAATCTGTTGGATAAAGTGACTAAACTCCACAATTTGGAGTTGGTCAAAAGAACCACTAATGACTGTTAAATTTTGCTGCATATTTGACCTTAAGAGTGCTGTTTACAGGGTACTGTCATCGTGTTCATTATTAATATTACTTATGCCATTCTTGTCATTTAAGGCAGTCTTCCATGTCCAAAATGACCCCCTCTTGGTGGGCTCACATGGAAAGACTCACAATTGCCACGTTTTTTATAATCTTTAAGTTCTGTGTCTGCTCCTAATCAGACATCTCAGGGGAAATGACACACAAGGAGATGAGGACTAGACAGATCCAATGCTCCCTAACAGGTCTACCTGGTTTATGTGGGGCTCCCCAAAACCTCTCACTTCTCCT
>NW_012109129.1:0-1661 GCF_000951045.1 Mandrillus leucophaeus
AAAAAAGAAAAAAGAAAAAAGAAAAAAAGAAAATAAAGAAAATAAAAGAAAGAAAAAAAAGAAAAAATAAAAGAACGCAAACTAGCAAGCTCTCCAACTCCAGCCAAGAGAGAATGGGGCATCCGGCGGCCCGGAGAGGGGCCCCAAGGCGTTCGGAGCGCGCGGTACGCTAAGGCGGGCGCACCACTAGGGGACAGGTAGGGCTTGTCAGGGCGGGTAAGGGAGTGCGACGGCCGAGATGCCAGGGCCAGGCAGGGCTGAGAGGGGCCCAGGAAGGGCGGGAAGGCAGCCTCGCCGGGAAGGGCCCTTTACATCCAGGTAGCGCGAGCCGCGCCAGCCCAGGACAGCTCACATGACCAAGCCCCGCGCTTTGAACGGCCGGCGCCTCCAGTCCCAGAGATGCGGCCGGCGGCGTAACATGGAGGGGACTTCCGAGGATCCCTCCTTCCCAGTAACCCCCACAGGCCCACCGAGCCCAGCGCGCCAGACCTGGAGGCGCACACAGCTTGGGAGCCATAGGGCCGTGGGTGGGAGACCCTCGGGCAGGCACTGCGATTTCAACCAGGAGCAGAAAGCTGGGCGGGCTGTATAGAAGAAGCGGCTCCCTCCCTCCCGGTTTCAAAGTGCCCCCGAACAGAGACGCGTACCCCCGCCTGCCCTTACCGAGGTTGACGAAGCTCATGACCATGTCGGCGTCGGTGAGGAAATGGCTATCTTGCAAGCTGGCCAGAGGGGGGCCCTGGGTGCTGAAGACGGCCTTGTAGGGGTAGGAGAAGCCCTGGCCGCCGGGCCCGCCGCCCTCCTCCACCGCCATGGCGTTGTACAGGTCCAGCATGAACATGGGCGCCGAGTTGTGCTTGCCCTGGAGGTGCGGGCGCGGGCGGTGGGGCAAGCCCAAAATGGAGAGGATCTCGCGCTGCATCTCCCGCCGCTCCTGGCTGCGGAGGCGCCGATGGATGAAGCTCGAGTGCACCTCGTTGTCCAGGCTGAAGTCGGCCAGGGCGGAGCGCAGCAGGAACAGGGGTGCCCAGAGCGCCACGAAGCTGTGCGGCGCCGCAGCGCGCAGCGAGCGCACGTGCATCGCGCCGGCTCTACGCGCGACCCGGGCTCCGGGCTTCGGGCTCCGGGCCCGCACCGCCCCAGGTGGCAGAAGGGGCAGGCGGCCGTTCGCGCCGCTCGGTCACTTGCTGCAGACGGGCCCCGCTGCGCCCGCGCCAGACATGGCCCCTCCCCGGCCTGCCGCGCTCTGCCCAGACCCCCGCCCCCTGCTGGGTGCTGGCCCCGGGCCCCTCGCCCCGCACTCGCCCGGGCGCACCGCCGGGCTTGGAAAGCAGCCCCGGCGAACGAAGAGGCGAGTGAGGAGGCGGGCGCGGGTGGGAGGAGCAGCCAGCAAGCCTAGGAGTCCAGAGAGCCAGTGCCGGGGAGGCAGCGAGGAGGCAGGCGGGCGGGCTAGCGCTCCTTCTTCCCGCTCCTCTGGCGCTCTCGCCCTCAGGCGGCGGCGACCCACCCTCTTCCAACCTCTGGCGTGGAGAGCAGGGGCCCCGGGGCGCTCTCCCAGCCCTGCGCGCCCTGGATCGCACAAGAGGCCGCCTCTGGAGCGCCAGAGTGGTACACGCTGGGGCCTGGGCGGAGGAGGAGGAGGAGGAGGACGGGCTTCAAGG